>NC_077229.1:233184007-233216507 GCF_027887165.1 Monodelphis domestica
AAAGGGAAAAGGAGAAGATGGGGAGAGATTGACAGAGAGTGAAAGAAACAAAAGGTTTGACAGAGAGGAGGGAGAGAGGGAAGAACTTCTGCAGGAGAGGGAGAGGAAAAAAGGGAGAGAGGTCCAAGTTTCAAATTATAGGAATGTGAGTTGACATCAATAGAGCAGGAACTTCTGAAACAAGCAGAAGAAATCTTACGCAAAGGCAAGAAACTGATGTAGAGAGTGGAGATTCCTGAGAGAGATGGGGGGATGATTAATAGAAAAAGATTCTATAAGGCATGAGAAAGGAGAGAATCAAGTACATGGGTAAAAAGGTTACCTGAGACTTAAAATGAAGAGAGATCTGGGTTCAAAACAAGTATCGATGGAGCCAAAAAGAAGCATTGAAGTAAATGGCCATATATAATATTATAAAGAATAGCAGATGATATAGATTTGTGAGGGTCCATTATTTCGGGAGGGATAATCAAAGCTATTTTTACTGTCCATAAGTTTATGTTAAAGTTCATGAAAGTTTCTGGTCTTTCCCACACTTTGATATCTTATTTAGAAAATAAAATCTAAGTAAAACTCTAGTCAAAATAAATGAGTAAATAGACAGACAGTAAGATAGACATTTTATTGAAAAACCTCCAAACTGGTTACAAGTCACAAATTACATCAGGACAGGGGAAACCAAATCATATTTGTAGGCTTAAGGGAAGGCACTGGAATAAAGACTAAAGATTCTTAATGATAGAGGATCCCAATGGGTATGAGAGTAGGTATGAGAGTAAGAATCAAGTATATATAAGTACTGGTCTTTAAAAAAGGAGCACTCTGGGTAGTATTTTATGAAACTCAATAAGAAATGGAAATCTATAAAGTATTTTACAGACCTTAAAATGACATATAAATAAATGCTAGTTACTAAATTTGAGAAATGGATAAATTAGCAGCTTGATGACCATAGAGTATGTGGAGGTGAGAAATGTATAGGATGTCTGGAATAACAAAATGGGACAAAGACATGAAGATTCTAAATGTCAGAGAGGGGAGGGTCTTTAAGCAAGTCACTTTGGCAGCAATACTGATGGAGAGATTTCATTCCTGAAAGATTCAGAAAAGTCAAAATCTTCCTGTGCATAAATACATGATTATGAATTGCTTCTTTTTTATAAACTTGGTCCCTTTTGTATGTCAATGGGAATGGGTTCAAATCAAGGTAATGAGACTGGTGAGTAAATAACTAATTCATCCAAAGAGGTGGATGAAATGGAGTTGTGGCTGGGAAAGGCCCCAAAGTAATGACAGAAAATCAAAACAAATCACTAAAGTAAAACTTCTGAATCATCTTTGTCCTTAAACAATATCTCAAAAGATATGACTTCACTGGTGTTAAGTACTTTTTAGTTAGACCAACACTTAATGTTTTGTCCACACCACAAACTCCAATCATTCTATCCTTCCCTTTTCTAACAGTTCATTCCACTAGATTGATGTCACCTTTCTTCTCTTCACAGTCTTGGCTTCATATTTAACAAATTCAACAAGACATTTATTTTAAATCCTCTTTGTCTTTCTACCTTAATACTGTTGTAACTTGCCTTTCCACCCAACCCCAAGAAACATCTCCATCATAATCCAATAATTAAAATACTTAACACATCCATTCTGTCAAACTTCAATGATTCTAAATTACCAAGTGCCAGTGATCAAACCCCATATGCCATCCCCTACTCATCCTTCTTCCTATCCCCTACAATTCAGTCTCTAGATCAACCTCTGAATCTAAAGTTCAACAGCCCTCTTACTGCACTCTGTGAAATGCCTGCTCCATTAGTAAAAAATTATTTCATCATCAACCTTTTCTTATTCCTTCTACCTTCTTGAACTCACAGAGTCCTGGCTACAGTTTCAGTATGTATCTTACCTTTTCCATTACTGCTCACACTTACTCAGACATTTGAATCACTAGTCATGATAGGGGAGTATATATACCTTGCTCCCCATTTTCACTACCAAGCTCTTCCTCAACTATTATTACTCAGAAACTTCTCCTACTCCAAGGTTCATTCAATACACAGTTATCATTTAATCAAGATACTGATAGTAGTTGTCTGCTGAGCTCAGAATATTCTCTTCCCTGATTTTAATGCCTGGAACACAGGCTTTTTCTCCTCTCCAAATCTCCCCTCATACTACAGTAGAAATGCTTTAACATATATATATATATATATAGGCTTTTTCTCCTCTCCAAATCTCCCCTCATACTACAGTAGAAATGCTTTAACATATATATATATATATATATATATATATATATAAATACTTCCTGCCACTAAATTGTTCTCCTAATTATTCAATTTTCTCATTTCTCATAACCTAATCTACCTTGCCATAGATACATGTGGAAACAGTAATAGCTTTGATCTGTCTATCATCTGAAAGTGTTCCACATGCATACTCATTAACTGAAATTTCTTTAATCTGATCATAAACTGTTGTGATTCTATCATTCCCTCTACCTTATAATTCAGAATCCCATTTTTCCTTCTAACTGCTAACTCTAATCCCTTTAGCCACAGTTCCTTCCCAAGCCATCAGTCCTACAGTGGATACACTCTCCTTCCTTCTCCAGATTGATCTTATGGTGAAACAAACCTTACCCTCTTCCCTGGTCTATTTGGGTAAAGCGGGATCTAAAAATTTTATCTTTCCAAATTCTAGCCTTGGACTATTCCCAAGAATGATTGCCTTCATTCTTGCTAAATTAAAAATCATGCAACCATGTTAACTTGGTCCATTAAAAGGACCCTCACTCCTATGTAAGGCAATCCTTTCATACTTCTCTAATGAATTCATTATCTCACTCCCCAGAGTGGCTTATACAAACATACCTTTTAATCTTACCTCAAAGGTATCTTAAAATTTAAAGTGAAAAATAAGACAAGGTCGTCCTCCTTTAATTCTCACAGATGAGAAGCTTGTCTTATATTGCTGAAGGCAATATAAGGCAATATAAAAATGAGGTCATTCCCAGAGTGAGCTGCTTTTAAAAAAATTATCCTAATCCTCATCTCACATCATTCAGATGTCTTTTACCACTATTTTATCCTCCACTCTTGTTTCACATGAAGAATTAGTCCTTTTCCTTGTCAAGGCTAACACTCTGCATGCCTAATTGATGCTTTATCCAAAAGACTTCCCCTCTATTATCCATATTTCTTCATAGATTTTACTGTTTCCCATTCTACTGGCTTCTTCCCTACTGACTTCAAACATACTCATTTTCTCCCTAATGCTCAAAAACCAATCACTTGATCTAGCTCTGTCTTTTGTATGTAAACTCCTTGAGAAGTCTGTGGATAATAAAAGCCCCTTTCTTGCTCTAATTTTCCTTAACTCTTTGTAGTCTGCCTTTTGAGTTCTTATGGTATGAACTCAACCAAAATCAATCTCTCTAAAGACACTAATTATCTTACTCGTCAAATCAAGACCTTTTTATACTTATAGTTTTTAACCTCTCTGTAGCCACTGATACTGCCAATCATCTATTACACCTTAATGTTCTTCAAGTTTTCAAGACATTTATTTCTCTGCCCTAGTTTTCCTCCTACTTATCTAATTGAACTGTTCTCAGTTTCCTTTTCTAGATCTTCATGTGTCAAGGTTAGAAATCACGGGTATTCCTCATAGTTCCTTCATTGGTACTCTTCTACCTCTGTATAATTTTGCTTGGCAATTTCATCAACTCCTTTGGATTTGAGTATTATCTCTATGTTGATGATCCTCAGATATATTTATCTAGTCCTAACCATTCCCTTGACTTTTAATCCCACATCTTCAGCTGCCTATTGGACATTATAAATTAGATGTCTTGTTAGACATCTTACACTCAATATTTCCAAACCTGGCAAAACCATCGCCAAAAATGAGCTAAACCAGGTGGAGGGTAGAAGTGAAAGGGCTAAAAACCAATCAGTGAGTTGGGGGAGTGTCTATCCTAAGCATGTGAAAACTTCCTTTAGTGGAGTAGTCAGATGAGAACTGAATTTGAGTGGCCATGAAGGTGGCTGAAACAGGTCTTGTGGAGTTCTTAGAACTTGTATAGGCAATAAAGATGCCAAGTTCATCCATAGCATCCCAAGACATCACCAATCATCCTGACTGATATCTTGACATTGGACTTGGATCACTTTAGAAGAAAGAGTGAAGCTAGAGATTTTGTGTAATTCTGCCTCACTAAAATCCAATTCATGCATATGTCAAGACTCACCCTTAGTATTTCATTATTTTGTTATATCATTGGTTCTCTTTAAAAACAAGGACAAAAAACTCACTCTCTTCTCTCCCCCTCTTCCTTTCTCTCTCCTGCTGATCCCATCCCAAAAAGCTCTAGCAGATTTTGCCATGTTATAGACTGTAGACATTTGGTGGGCAATTTAAAGCTTATAAAATGCTTATAATTTTACTTTTTGTAATTTTCCAAATTATTCAATTTTCCCCCCATTTTTCCTCCGAACCTATGGCCACAGAATCAGTGGATATAGTTCTAATGTTACTGAAAAATAGCACCTTCATACTACTGGTTCTGAAAAGAATTAAAGCCTGTGACTCTACAAAAGACTAATGTTTAGCCTTATTACTTCTAAGAAAGAAACTAAAAAAGGTTATAAAGAAAAAAGAAAAAGGATAGAGAAATAGGAGGAGGAAGATAGAAAGGAAAGAGAGCTAAGAAAAAGGAATGCATAAGAATTAAAGAATTTTAGGGACAATAAAAGAGGAACAAAACTCAACTTCTACATTAAGAGGAACTACAACTATATCAGAACAAATAGTTGACCAGGCTCAGTTTGAAGCCATCAGTATCTTCCTCCCACAGTTTCCAATTGAAATTTACACATTAGGAACTTTTACCCATTGTCCAAAGGTAAAATTTAACAAATCAACTTCTTCCACATGACATTCTTTAAAATACTTATAGAGGACTCTCAACTATCTGACTAACTATTTTAAGCTTAATCTTCACAGGTCCTTCAACTAGTACTAATGTTTATTGGTACCTTTAATGAAACGTAGATCTAAGAATTAAATACAAGATTTCTAAAGGAAGCTAGACTTCTTTTGCTTAGTGATTTTTAAGGATTAAAAATCTCTGGCCTATACCTCTCAACCCTGATTTTTAAAAAAGCAGATTTTTTTGGGCAATATTTGTTCTTTGTAAAATCATCTTGGTTGTTAATTTTCTTCAAGCTGAATTCTCATTAACTATCTCATAAGTAAAAATGTCTATAATTTTGTACGGAATTAAGGTTTAGCTTCCAGGCCTAAATATAAAATAATTTCGAATTCTCTTTTTTTATGAAACTCAAAATCTCTTTTCACTGTCTCTCATTCTATAGAAGGGCAAAGCAGCATGAGTCTAATATATACACAAAAGGCACACTCTCTAACAATGTTTCCATGTTGATATTAGTGATGCCTGAACTATTCAAATTACAAGCAAAATCTGTAGGCACACCAAGGAAGAAACAAAATGTAAGAAAATAAAATATGAATGATAATGTATGAAGATAGTACAAACACCTATGATATGAAAGCTTGCTTACTTACTAAATTCAACCTTTTAAAGCTCAAGTGTGGCTTCCTGATGAGTTGGAAAAACCTCCCCTGTGGGCTTTTATACACTTCACTAGGGAATCAGCTACTTACAGCCAATAGTCTTGAGTGCATTTTCGTCCTGAACAGGTGCTAATTAGCCTAATTAACAGGCTAGATACTTGTTAGCTAGCTGGGGAGGGGATTTAACCTTAGCATTGCCAGATCCTGGGAAGTACTTGCCAGAGCACGTCTTAAATCCCTTACTAACTAGCATGTTGTCCAGGTTCAAGAGATGGTGGGGGAATGTGAGTGGGGGTGGGGTCAATACTTCAAAAATAAGCATCAGAAAGAATACATTTTTCTTCACATTAAAGAAGCTAGAGGAGCTAATGAGGAGAACATTAATCCCAGGTTGCTTACAACTACTAAGAAGGAAGAAAATTATTCACTCTAAAGAACAGCTAATTCAGGAGTCAAATACATTTGCCAATCATTACCCAGAGCTGCAGGTAGAATCCTGCTCCTTAGCTAGTATATCCTGTAAATGACATATTTCAAGAGTTTTCTAGACTAGATAATAATAATTTCTGAATTTACTCTGCTATTTGGGTAATTCTTGAGCTACTGTTGTCAATCCCTATCAATCTAGTTTTCACAAAAGAAGTTTCTGAAATTCTTCACCTCATTGTATTGTTAGAAAAAAAATCAATATGAAAAGAAGTAAAGGTGAAAGAAATTATAGGACATTTGGGAACTATTCTAGTTCCAAGAATCCCTGTTCTTACCAGAAATTCCTCCCTTCCCCACTATCACCACCACTTCAACCATGTCACAAAGTTATTGTAGTATAAAAAGTTCAACAACTCTAAATGATTATAAAAGCCAAATATCTGAAAAGCCAACATTTAAATTAGCCAACAACTTTTAGTCAGAAAAAATGAGATTTTTATTAATACAGGTCAAGTGGTAAAATCCCAGATTTTTCCAAGCAATATTATGAATAGCAATATAAAGTCAAGGACTAATGTGCATATTTTAAACTTCCTTTTGATCTTCCTTATTAACTGTCAATTGGGTTTTTTGGGAACCTCAATTCTGCCCCTGTCCTTTGAGAACTCACCCCAAGGAAAGTCCTAGCCTCACCCATTTGAGACTGAACAATAGACCTTAGAGTACTTGATATGATTCCAGTTCAAGTGGGACTATCAGACCTAATCAAATGTTAAATGCTTTTTTGTCCTAGTAGTTTCTCCCACAGTATCAGAGTCCTCTCCCAGGTGGCCCTACCCTTGACTGGACCTTTCCTTTTTGTATCCACTGTAAACCATCAGCCTCTCCTAGATAATCCTTTCTTGAACTTATTTCCTTATAGCCATGTAATGCCAATCAATCAATCACATTTCTCAGTTCTTAGTGTTCCCCAAATGGTATATAAATTTCCCAAGTTCTATTGTTCTTGGGAGAATCTGATTCTTCCCAGAGATACTGTTCCTGGAGCCCCAGGGTTTTGACTCTATGTATTTGGTGGCACTAGGCTCTACAATAGTGGCCGATTATTGGACCTATCTTTTTCTCCATTAAAGATTTAGTGTTTCTGACTATTTTAGTATCTGTCTTTTTCCACTTTGACATAAAAAAAGGCGTTGGTTTCTTAAGTTTCTGTATTGAAACCCTAAGAATATTTTCTATTCCTTCAACACAATAGAGCTGACTTTTGCATACAGCATAAGGAAGCACAATGCCTGGAGCTTAGTGCAAGTTCCTTCTTCAAGGTAGAACAGTAGTAACTAGATCAATATTCCTAAAATGTCTCTTACATGCACAATCTTGAATCACCTTACCTTCTTTTATATTTGATGTTCCTCAATGAACTGCCATTCTTGTTCTTCCTCCATTACATCAATTAATTAATCAATATGTCCTTAATGAATATTTCCTAAATATTTTGTTATGTACATATAATACCTATCTATATATGTATCAAAAAAGGAGACAAAACTGCTCTCTAAAAAAACTATTAGAAAACAATTAAAAGCTAAAATGTCTACAAAATAGATGAAATACAAAAGAAGTTACAAATGACCTGAAGGAGAAGAGATTAAATTGAGGTCAGAAAAGGTATAGCAGTTGGAAGGAGAAGAAACAAGTGGAAACATATTTAAGAAGGTTATTGTGGCTGAAAAGAGGAATATCTGGTAATACACAAGTAACTTATTGGTCCCCTATTTCTTTCTCCATACTATTGTAAACCTCTATTGAATTCAGTCAATAAAAATATTATTGAGCACCTATTATGTATTGGAAACTGTGACTGGCCATGGGAGATACAAAAAAGGGTAAAACATAGTCCTTACTCTCAGGGATCTCACAATCAAAGGGAGGCTACAGTATGTATCAGAACTGAACCAACAATCTACAATACAGAATACAATTTTAAATTAATAGGAGGAAGGCAGTAGAATGAAGACAAATTGAAAATGATGAATAGAGGAAAGACTTAAGTTTAAATCTTTGCTAAAAACATTTGGCTATGACAGCACATTGACCCATCTTTCTATGTCTCAGTTTCTTCATCTATAAAATGGTAATATTTCTACTGACTGCCTCACAAGGTTGTGAGAAATGTAGCCTATAATAAAGAAAATTATTATTGTATTATTTATAAGTTACTATATTATATTATCATAAACTATTATTCAATTACCTTTGTTAGTTCCTGTCAAACTCTGGAGAAACACTGGGGCCTGTATGTTTCTCTAACTAGCAGTTTCTAGCTGCCCCTAAGAAAATCCACACATACCCCAGCAGTTTCCAAAGGCCCCAGTTCCTGAAGCCCTGTCAAAGCTAACCCAAGGACATTTCTGCAACATTTTTTCTGTAACTTCTCAATATTTCCCTCCTGCAGACCAGCTGTTTTGTAAATACAGACTATCTGCCCTCATGCAATTTCCCAGAACTAAACCTAATAACTACTCCCTTGTCCCGTTACTCCTGGGGCACTCCTGTCTGAATAAGGCAAATTGTAATTCCTTGACCCTGAACAAATGCCTCACTATTTATTAATTTTTAAAACATTTTATGTGGACCTAATTGGTCTGAGTTTTAATAGGGTGACACCCCTAACCCCATTCTATTAGCTTTTGCCTCACTGTCTATATTCCTCACTTCTTATATTCAATTCCAAAGGGAAGGGCCTCCCTTAACTCCTGTATTTCTCATCTCCAAACTATCTCTTTTTTCTCCTATTTTCTGTAGAAAACACAATTCTCCTTGTGGTTAATCTTATGCTCTCCAAATGTGCACTTTACCTTATCTTTTTCGTCTATTCACATCTGTATATGGCACCTCTTGATTCCTTACTGGTTCTTCCACTCCTAATAATTTCAATCAAGTAATCAGATGCTGAAAAAAACCCTAAATCTCTCTTTGGTCCCTTGACTCACTTAGGCTATTGTAACCTCATTGTAACGAGTTAAAATGGATCGAAAGAGATGAACTGATTAGGTAGGCATGGTTCAGACTAAAAAATTCCTGCTAGCATAAATCAGAGGCACCCTCCCCTCATCTCACAGCAATAGGATTGGCTAAGGAAGAGACAGCATGTTGATCCAGATAATAGACCCGTAAGGCCTAAATGCCTTACAAATACTTATATGTAAGAGAACAACAATTCATTTGGAAGGAAGTGAACACTATGCCATCTTATCTTTGCACAGGATCCACAAAAGATGGATAGTTCTAGGGGAGGAGTTGGTTAAAATGAGACATCAAATCACTTCAACTGTGGGATTGCTGCCCAGCTTCTGTTAGAAAAGGTATAGTACATAACTAAAGAGCCTTAAGACTGCTCTTATCCCAGAACAGTTTTGGCCTATGAACTCTACTAGACTGAAGCAAAGGAACTTAACTGGTCCTAAAAAGACAAATGTGCCAGCAGAGACTGTAAGATCAGAAGGAATTTCTGGCTCAAGGAGAGCAAAGCACTCAAGATAGAGGCTACTCTAACATCATGAAAGGATATTTATCATTAAAGCATAAAGATGGCGATGTCCCGTCTCTTCTCATACTCTTACTTTTGCCTCCCAAATAAACCATCTTGTTACTGTTCCTTTGTTCTTGTGCCAGGAATACACCCCTCTACCACAATCCAACACTATTTGAATCCTACTTTTATGCTTATTAGACCAATTTAGTTGCTAAATCTTCAAAGAAAATTTCCTGATCCAATTCTTTCTCAATAAGAAATTTTATTTACTCTCAGGTATAATAATTTGTGTTTCTAATTTTTTATTAGAATTAGAATTACATTTTAATAATGTAATTAATTTTAAAGTATAGTCTTTATATATTAATTCCATATCATAAACATTTACTTATTTTATGCAATATTACTTGGTGATTGATTACTATTTGTGCTTCTTAACATTGGTCTCCTCAGCAACAAGCAGAAAGTTTGGAACTAAGACCATGCTCACTGCTCCTTGTATCCATTAGCTACAGTGCAAATATCACTGCCAGCCCTGGACACTTCCACAACAAAAGTTACTGGACACAAGGGACTTAATGTAAGGTAGATATCAGGTCGACATCTTATGGATCTATTATTTGTCACCTAAGACTTCACTAATTATTAGTAATTTCACACACTGACTTGATGCAGTTTCTTCCCCTTGTAATAGAAAATATTGGAGGGAGGTATATTTGATGGGTAAATGATAACTAACAAATCAGGTAGTTATCTTCTTTTTGCCTACTCTCCTCCGATTACTCCCTCTTCTTCAGCTTCCTTCTAAGTCATTCAGGGTGAGCTATGATGTTTCAAATGATATAGTCTTTATCTTCTTTTATCTCAAGTAAGGGGTTTATTAGGGAAGACAAGAAAGGGTATAACATAGAGGTAAGAGGGTTGGGGTTTCCCTATTATCTACAGTGAGACTTAGGTCTTGAGGATACTGAGGGAGATGGCAGTTCAGTCACTACCATGAACAGAGCAAGTCAGAGAAATTATGAATTATTGTCTTTCTTCTTTGGCCTCCAGAGCACCAGGGGCACCTCCAACTTGATTACCCCAAGTCTCAGAGATAAACCCAGTTTCTTCCTTTAAAAGTCACCATCATCAGCCAAGAAGCCCAGAAATCAGTCAGCAGTTGGTTTGGCTCCAAACTGTCTTTACCAGTAACATTCCAAATCATTTGATTGACAATAAAGTCACTCAGTCTTTGTTTCTTTCTTTTTGCATGCCTTATAATTTCTCTCTTCCACACCCTCTACCTATAATGTATATCTAACCTCTACAAGCATACCTATTTTCCTAAGCCAAAATATAAGGACACATGTCTATCAGATACTTTTCTGACACCTCTCATTTCTGATGACTACTATATTTCACAAATTCAGCAATGTAGGGCATTAAAAATTATATATAAGACCAGACACTCATAAACTGTTATATGAAGAAAATGAAATTACAAAAGTGTCACTTTCATATTAGCAGATGTGCTTAGTTTTAAGTAATAATAATATACTATGAAGATTAATTTATGATGTGCCATGTATTAATAAACTAATTTTCATGTAAAGCTAAGATAAATATCACTACCATGACCAACTCACAGAACCAAGAAATAAAGTAAGTACTAAATCAACTGAAGTAATACACTCTTTTTAAAAATTAATTTATTATAGATTAAAAAGAGAACTAGCATATTAGTGGAAACTGACCATAAGCAACAAACTTCTAGGGCAACTAAGATACACTGTCATGATCCAACTTATAAAATAACCATGATTTCTATGGAATATATAAAGGCATAATGGGAAGTTTATAATTTATAATCCTATGTAGTATTATAACATTATGTCAATTTTATAACATTAATCCAACCACTGGTTTTTATAATATACAATCACTTAAAATAGTGTCATATTGTACTATTATTTAAAGCACATAGAAGTATGTTTCATTAACATTGCTCTATGAATTTTTACTAGTACAAATATATATTGTAGAAAAACATTGAACATCTATATATAATATTGATGATTCAACTCCTTTGCACAAATAAAGCTTACAGTTTCATTTGAACACTGTTTTGCTGTTTTTTTATATATCACGAGCATAGATCTTTGGGGTCAGATAGCACAGGTATGGAGATGTACCAGAGTATAGATATTTCTAGTACCACATGTCTTTTATTCCATGTTGTAGTAGGATACATTGATATTCATATATCGGAAAATAGTCAAAAATTTATTAGCACAGATCAGATATCTCTTTTATTATGTCCTATAGATCACCTAGTTTTTTAAAAAATGTTTGACTAAATTGAAAAAAATATTTATTAAATGCCTATTTAATTATTAATGCCTTAATTATTAAGGCAATGTGCTGATAAAATAAAAATGTTACATAAAATGAATGAACTAATAACTATGAAAAATATCATTTAAAGTACAGCACATACCTAAGCTTTTTCCTTCTTAGGGGCTTTTAATGTATTTTTCACATGGTCCAGTTATGCTATCTGAAAATCTCCTTGGCAGGTATACTCTACACTCGGGAATATTAAATGATTTCATTTTCTGGTAGGAATATATACATATTCTTATGAGTGTGTAATAGGAGCAAGAACAACACATATACATGCATGCACATATATACATATATGGATTTAGAAATGTAAACTTCTAGCAAATTTGAATTAGTACTTATAACTATTTGGTGATCTTCAGGGAGAGTTACCAATATAATTTAAGTGACTAGGTGCACTGATCCCAAAGGAGAATACCTCAGACAGCATATATAATGGGATCCAAAAACAAGGTAAAGAATTTTAAATGGGAAAGAATTTTAAATCTTAACACTTTATTCAAGGAAATTCTGGGGTTTCTATCAAAATCATATTATCAGAACAGTGAAAGCAGATATATCTGGAGCAGTTTATTCCTCACCTGCACTACTCTAAATAAAACTTGAGTTCATACATTATCTATAGTTAGAGTTAAACATTTCTCTTCGGGGGCAGCTGGGTAGCTTAGTGGATTGAGAGCCAGGCCTAGAGACAGGAGGTCCTAGATTCAAATCTGACCTCAGACACTTCCTAGCTGTGTGACCCTGGGCAAGTCACTTGACCCCCATTGCCTAGCCCTTACCACTCTTCTGCCTTGGAGCCAATACACAAGACAGAAGGTAAGGGTTTAAAAAACAAACAAACAAACAAACAAACAAAATTTCTCTTCATTTACACTTGTAGACTATGTAGTCATATGAAAAAAAATTGTAATTCTTACTATTTATATCACTTCCATTCTCTAACAAGAATCATTTGGTTTGGAATAACTAAAAATAAAATCTTATCTTTTGAAGAGATCCAAGTCATAAATTAATAAGATTGACAATAATTTTTCTTTATTTACTTTAACAGAAAGCGTTTTTTCCCCCTTGAAAATCCTTACAATCTGCATTAAAATTAATACTATGAATTGATTCCAAGGCAGAAGAGTGGTTTGGGATTGGCACTGGGTTTAAGTAACTTGCCCAGGGTAACACAGCTCCACATTGTTTGAGCTGTGAAGATTGGATGTGCCCGCCCTCCCCCATTGTAACAATGAAGGCACTTAGCTCTTCCTTGATTGTGAAGATTAAGTTGTAATCCCCTGTCTATTCTTATATTTTAATCCCCAAAGTGTAAAGCACAGTACTCAAAATTGAGTATGGGGATCTACCCATTTTGGATTTTAACCACAAAAAGGTGTGAACACCCATTTCATACATTGAGTAGGAGGTCTATGACCCTCCTATGAAAGAGTGAGCAGTCCTGGATTGCAGTATCAGCTGTAATTGGTAGATCTAAGAATTTAGGGAAAGTGACAGAAGAGAAAAAGGTCTTTAAAAGTGGAAACAGAGACACACAGAAGTCAGACACAAGGACTTGGTGTGAAGACAGACATTTGAAAAGAGACACTTGGAGAGAGACACCTAGAGTTTGAGGCTGATAAAAGAATCTGTGGATTGAACTAAGAATGTGGTGAGTGTAAAGGCTGACTTCCTTCCTTGCCCATTCTGGAGGCATGAGCCTCTGGGAAAGGACCATTGGCTTCAGACTCCTTTCCTCTGGCTGGGGCCTTTGAATTCCAATCTGGCTGAGAGGAAGCCAGAACTTTCTCTCTCCCCTTTTCTCTCTTCCTTAATATCTTCCTTCTATTGTAAAAATAAACTACCATAAATTCCATTTTACTTTACTAATTCATTTTGGGAATTTAGAAATTAAATTCTTGGCAACCAATTAAATATTTGGTCCAACCATAAAATTCAACAGATTTGAATTTAGGACCTCCCATCTCTAGGGTTGGCTCTCAATCCACTGAGCTACCCAGCTGCCCCCACCCCCCCCCCCCCGGAAGCATTTTTGAACCATAGAAATGTTATGTGATATCATTTTTCAACATCTTCAATATGCCTTCTAATATATGATTTTAAAGTATTATTTTATTCTTTATCCAACTCTAGGAGGTAGATGCTCTTATTATACTTATTTTACAAATGAGGAAACAAAGGCAACTGGAGCTATTAACTGAGTTGCACAAAGTTATACAACCAATAAAATCAGGTCTTCCTAATTCCAGACATGGTCTTCAATCCATAGTGATACATATCTGATCCTGAATGATTATTCCTGATTGAGCCTCAACTTTGAAGCACCTTAACAAATATATAATGACCCTGGAAATGGTCATTTGCATTTGAACAAATTGTACACAAAATATTAACTCATATATTCCTCAGTAAGAATACTGAACTTTGGACATTTTTGAAAACAGAGTACTTAACTCAGGCACTAATTACAGGGATGAAAGTCAGTATCAGAAAAATAATTGTTATTTTATTCCTAATTTATCAATAATATCACAAGATTGCATAGATGAGTGTAAAATATTTGGGAAGAATAAGATGAGATTAATGAAGGAAAGTTACAAAAAAAAATCCTTCTAATATGAAACTATTAATGCAATGTTTCAAAATATCAAAATCTTTGTTATTAGTTTTTAGTTATTAGTTATCATTAGTTACATTCACTTGACTACAAAAATTATTTCATACTAATTTCCATATTTTTATTTGTAGTATGTTTAAAGAATTACTAAATCAGGAAGCAAGACTGGTTACAAAAAAATCTAGTTGGAAAAAATGACTATTATTTTGACAGAATTTTTAAAAAATGAGATAAGACTATATGTTTGAAGATAGAAAAAATGTCATAAAAAGAACTGGTTACAAGAAAATAAATATATAAAATTATTTTTTATCTCAAAGACTTACCTATATCATAGGCAAAGGGAATCTAAGAGCAATTAAGTAATTTCTAGAAGTGATGGTTAATCACATTTTATCATTTGGATTTATTTGGCAGGTATAAAATGGATTGTCTAGTCTAGTCGTAAATATGTGATTTGCTGGGTACAGGAAAGGCAACTTTTTCAAATTTAGCTATTTCATTGTCTTGGCCTTTGTCATCATCTTGGCCTTCTAGTATGTCAGGATGATCTAAGGAACCATTTGTGCTCAAGGTAAGATTAGCTAGAAGGGTTGAGATGTATTGCCCAGTAATATCAAGAGTTCAGTGCAAAATTGACCCTTTCTAGGACCTTAGTCTAGAGAGCAGCACTACAATATCCTTGCAAATAACTACCTCAGGACTTTTGTATATTGGAGCATTAATAAATCATTATTAGAGAACAACAGACTAATTGAACTTAATTACCAGAAAATATGATGAGGGTATCAATTTATTTAAATTATCTTTCATGAATACTCAAAAGCTTTGATTCTTACTGAATAGGCCAACTAAGAAAAACTACTAGTTTAAACAGGGAGTAGGCATAAAGAGAAATTTAGACCCATTTTGACCTATGAAAGCATTTCTTTAATAATTAGAGCATATATGACGATAGTGCTTTAAGACTTGTAAAGTGCTTTAAATATATTAAATTATTTGATCCTAACAATTAACATGGCTGGTAGGTGTTTATTTTTTTTATAGATAAAGAACATGAAGGACAGAAAGTTTAAGTAATTTGTCTAGGATCACACAGCTAGTAAATGTCATTGTCAGGATTCAAACTTAGTTCTTCCTTACTTCAAATTCTGTGCTCTACAACTGTGCCATGTATGTGCAATTGTGTATGAACATAGTACTTATGTATGTATATATATTCTTGCATAGATAGAATATTCAGGCTGAAATAACATCTCAGCTCAAAGAAAGAGAGACAGAAAGACATTGTGGGTGTTCATCTCAGATGAGACTCCTATATTATTTATTTCTCCTTTCCCAATGTATTGAAATCCTACCCATATATCAAGGTCCAGATCAAACATCACCTCTTCCATGAAGTCTTTGATGACTGCCTCAGACAGAAATTTATATTCCTAGACTACATTCATTCATTTATCACACTCTATTTTTGTATGATAATTATCTAAATGGATGTGATTTTCCTAATTAAACATAGTCCCCCTTTTAGGAAAGAAGAGATATCTAACATCTTCATATATACCCTCAGCATAAAGTTACATGGTCTTCCTCATTTTACGCATTTTATTTTATTACCATTTATTTATTTACTTAGTGAATTGCTAAAGCTATAAAATCATTATATACAAACACTTCAGTTTATGGTGAATGCATGCAGTATAGGGGCTATAGTCAAAGAAGAAATATTAATAACAATAATTGGAGGTTTATATCATAAAATATTACAAGAATGATTCAAATATTCTTGGATTCATGGATATATATATATTATAGTGGAGTAGATTGCAATTTTTCTATAATAGTAAAAAGACTCTTTAAGCACAATGTAACCAAAATCAACTAGAAGTACAATGGCCTCTTAACTAGTTAACCATTGATCAAGTCACAGAAAACTCCAAGTCAAGTCTACACAGCTAGTCTCTAGGACGAAATAAATAAAAACTTGTATGCATACCTTTTAAAGTCCCTTTTCAGTACTATTACAAATTCCTAATCTCCTGACTCTTCAGCCTGGCAATGGCAAACATCACACATAGAATGCAATCGTTCTTCATGTTTGCCTCAAAGGGCACAGAATGAGAAAAAAAAGGATAAAAGTTACACTCTATAGAGGTATTTGTGTCCACCCATCCTCCTATTTTACAGATGAGGAAAGTTAGTTAAAACTGGTTAAAAAACTGGCACGATGAGATCCCTTTTCTTCAAGATGCTATTCTAGTAGCACCTTCTTCACAAAGCTTTTACTGGGCCCCCTAACTGTGAGTGCCTTTGCAATCCTCTCTTCGTTTTGAATTTATTCTATTAACTATTGTTATTATTAACTATATTAACTATTATTATTAACTATTATATATAATAATATAACTATAACATATATGTATATGGTTGAATGAAAATGTTTGAATGAAAATAGAGATTAATTCATTTTTTAATCTTTGATTCATCAGTAGTGAAGTAAAGTGATTATAAAGCAAACTGTAGAAACCTAATGAATCAATTCTTTTTTATTTAACAGAATTGTGCTAATTTTGTCCACTGAGAGAATCTTCAATGGTTTCTATGCTATCAAAATATTCTGATGATCTAAGGCAACAAGAGCACTTGTAATTAAAAAAATGTAAAGAAACTTAGTGGCATAATAATTATATTTGTATATGTTGTATATACACAAAAGCCAAGTGTTAGAAAAATGAGGCACACTAGTATTTCTTGTTCACTTTGATGAAGAAATAATGTTTTTTTTTTCTTAAATCCATACTCTAAAGAATAGAATTCTGATGTTATAAGAATTGATATTCTTTCCACAATACTGAATTTAAACTGCAAAGACCCAAGTTACGGACATAGGTCTACTATTGAGTATGTAGGAAATCATATGGAAGATACTTACACTCTTGGTGACTCTATTTCCACATCTTTAAAATGAGGAGAGTAGATTAGATGAAATCTAAGGTTCCTTTCAGTTATAAATATCATATCAATCTAAATTTTATGAGATGATATTTATGTAAAGGTATATGTGACAGTGGTATTGCTATATGCATTTAAACCCAGAGAGTGCTAATAGGTAATGCTCAAACCTTATTCTCATTGGAATCAATTCTGAGAGGGAAGAGAATCTAGATCCATTGGGATATCGATTTCTACCTTACCTTATAGGGAAGTTGAAAGTAGGAAAATAAGGTGGTGGGGGGTGAGGTGGGGAGTAAAAAAGGGAGGGAAAGAAAAGGAAGAAGGAATTTAATAGAAACTAAAAAAATAAAAGGGGAATAAAAAGTAGAGAGTAGAAAAGGAAGGTGGGTAGGGAAGCAATATTAGGGAGGGAGAGTGGAGGGGTAGCTTAAAGAGATCCTAATGAAAAAAATTATTATATGTATTACATGTGTATATATAATATAATAATAATAAATACAATATAATAATAAGGATTAGAAATAAAAAGGGAGGGGGGAGAAAGGGAAGTAAAATACAGGTGAGGTATAGGGAGGCTGATTAAAAACAAAACACTTGTGTAGAAGGAAATAGAGAATAGAAGAAAGGGCAGGACAAGAAGAGGGAATCAAAGTGTCTGGGAATACAAATGTGGTAATCATAACTCTGAATATGAATGGACTGAACTCACCCATTAAACAGAAGCAAATAGCATAGTAGATTAGAAACAAAAATCCTACCATATGTTAAAATAGATAGGGAAGGTAATTATATCCTGGAAAAAGGCAGTTTAGAAAATGAGGAAATATCAGTATTCAACATGTATGAACCAAATGTTATAGCATCCAAATTTCTAAGGGAGAAATTGGTGGAGCTCAAGGAGGAAATAGTGAAACTATACTATTGGGAGACATGAACCTTTCCTCTATCAGATCTATATAAATCAAAGCAAAAAATAAATAAGAGGTAATAGATGTGAATGAAATCTTAGAAAATTTAGAGTTAATACAGATGTGGAGAAAAATAAATAGGGACAAAAAAGAATATACCTTCTTTTCATTTCAGCAGCACATCATGGTGCATTCACAAAGACTGACCATGTACTAAGGCATAAATACATGGCAAACAAGTACAAAAGAGGAGAAATAATAAATGTAACCTTTTCAGATCATAATGCAATAAAAATAAAAATTAGTAAGAGTACATGGAGGCAAACCAAAAATTGATTGAAAATTAAATATGATTCTCCAAAATCTGTTAAAGAACAAATCATAGAAACATTTAATAATTTCATTGAAATTAATGACAATAATTAGCCATCCTATCAAAATTTATGGGATACAATCAAAGCAGTACTCGGGGGGGGGGGGGAATTTATATCCTTGAGTGCACATATTAACAAATTAGGGAGGCCAGAGGTCAATGAATTGAGCGTGAATATTAAAAAACTAGGAAGGGAACAAATTAAAAATCCCCAGATGAAAACTAAATTGGAGATCCTAAAAATTAAAGGAGAAATTAATAAAACTGAAAGTCAAAGAACTATTGATTTAATAAATAAGACAAGAAGCTGGTACTTGAAAAAAACCAATAAAATAGATAAAGTATTGGTCAATCTAATAAAAAAAAAGGAAAGAAGAAAACCAAATCAAAAGTATACCAAAGATGAAAAGGGAGATCTCACCTCAAAAGAAGAGGAAAATAAGGCAATCATTAAAAACTATTTTGCCCAGTGGCAATAAATATGGCAATCCAGGTGATATGGATGAATATTTACAAAAATATAAATTGCCTAGATTAACAGAGGAAGAAATAGAATACCTAAACAACCCCATATCAGAAAAAGAAATTGAACAAACCATCAAATAACTCCCTTAAGCAAAAAATCCCTAGGACCAGATGGATTCACAAGTGAATTCTATTAAACATTCAAAGAACAACTAATCCCAATACTATAAAAACTATTTGAAATAATAAGCAAAGAAGGAATTCTGCCAAATTCCAACTATGACACAAATATGGTACTTATTCCAAAGCCAGACAGACCAAAAACAGAGAAAGAAAACTATAGACCAATCTCCTTAATGAACATAAATGCAAAAATCTTAAATAGAAAGAATACTAGCAAAAAAGATTCCAGCAAATGATCACAAGGGTTATTCCCTATGAACAGGCGGGATATTTCTACAAAGAATGCAAGGATGGTTCAATATTAAGAAAAACATTCACATAATTGACTATATCAACAAGCAAACCAACAAAGATCACATGATTATCTCAATAGATACAGAAAAATCCTTTGACAAAATACAAGACTCATTTCTATTGAAAACACTAGAAAGTATAGGAATAGAATGACCTTTTGTAAAAATAATAAACAAAAACTATCTAAAACCATCAGCAAACATCATCTGCTATGGGGATAAATTAGAAGCATTCCCAATAAGATCAGGGGTGAAACAAGGATGCCCAATAATCACCTATTATTTAACATTGTACTAGAAATACTAGCAGTAGCAATTAGAGAAGAAAAATAAATTGAAGGTATTAAAATAGGCAATGGGAAGACCAAGCTATCACTCTTTGCAGATGGTATGATGGCCTACATAAAGAATTCTAGAGAATCAACTAAAAAGCTAATGGAAATAATCAACAATTTTAGCAAAGATGCATTCCATTATATTTTAATGAAAAAAATACAGGAGTAGAAAAATAAGAGCGACCACAATATGAATAAGATCACTACTCGTAGTAAAGATCCATTAATTTTGAATGGGCCTCATTACTAACCAAAGCCATTCATGTTTATTATTACACTCAATCCTAAAAATAACACTTTCCTATCAGTGGAAATATATTTCTCCTATTTTAAAGGTAGAAAATGAAATTTAAATATATTATCTGATTTACCCATAGTTAGATTTAACTATAAGTGTCAGAATCTGGATGTGAATTAAGAGTTTTTGAATCTGAATTAATCACCTGCTCTACCACAAGGTGTTGCCTCTAACACTATTCCTGAAAATAATAAATCTACTTAAGTCTTCAACTACCCTATATCACATCTCCTCCATCACCAAGGAAATAAAGCTACACTGATCCACAGGATAAAAGACTGGTGCAATGTAGATGAATGTAAGCTACAAATGATTTGTAATGAAGACTCATTTCAGAAATTGTAAAAATAATATCAATGCAGAATATATGTTCATAACTTGGTCAGACAGAATAAACAAAGAACAGATTATCAAGAGTCATATCACAGAAATTTTAAAAAAGAATTCAAAAAAAGGTTATTGGCCCATTAAGCTGATCCTCTGTAGAGGATCACTAGAAAAATTTTTACAAGAATCTCACGATATAATGTGGCAAGGATAGGATGTAGCCTTCAATGTGATTAAGTAGAAAGAACAGTATCCTTGAGGGCTGAACTTGGAATTGTGAAAACTTCATTCAAATCTTGTGTCACCTAAAATAAGTCATTTAAATTCTATGAGTCTTAAGTTTGCTATTGAGGACATGACCGTTAAGGTCCATTTCATCTCTAGACCAATACTTAATGAGATCATAGATTCAAGTAAGATTCACTTCATAGATTTAAGTAAGATTCACTTATATGTTATTATTACAATTTAAAGAGTGTGAAAGTCTACAGAAATGTAAGACTTAGATATACATTTAGATGAGTAATCAAGATGTGAGCTATTTATTAATATGTATTGATAGTCTATTAGCACTATGGAAAGCATAATATTAAGTTGGATATACCACTTGAATGTCCCAATAAGGCTTTGGTTTTTTAAGCAAGATTTATTGGTGCTATTTTTATTTTTCATTTACTTAAAAAAATTTTTAATTAATTACTTATATCTAAATCTTATAGAACCTTTTCTAGTAATAGAGAAAATAGATGGAAATAATGATAGCATTGGCAGTTCACATATTTTTGACTACCTATGAGAACTTCATTGTTTCTTCAGGCATTGAACAATCTTTGAGAATATTATATTGTGTTTGAGAAAAGTATAAGTAAAACTGAAGAAGGCAAAAGTATATTCAAGTATCTTAGACAAAAATAAAAAACAAAGAATGTTAGAGCTAAAATAGATCTAAAACATAGAAAGTCATAGCTAGTACAAATTTAGAGAATATCTTACACCCATATCCTCATTATTAAAACAGATAAGCACAGAGTTGGCTTATGTTAATAGATTTATGGAGTCACAGAAATATAGTTATCTCACTTCTAAAATAAGGGGCTGAACTCTGTGACGTTTAAAGTCCTTTCAAACTCTGAACAGTCAGTAGGGATTCCAAATTATTGTTTTCATCATTAGTTGTACACATAGAATAGCTCTTGGAAGATCAAAGAGTCACTAGTATCCTTAAGAAATGAAGAATGATTTGAAGATTTCAAACATAACATATTGATGCTTCATGGAAGATCTAAAGACAATTACAGGTAAGATACATGAAGGCATGGAAAGGATGGAATCTATCGTTTGTAAGAGTATCCACATTCATGAATGCATAAAGAAGTAGCAGGGATTTCATACAGGCAATATAATTTTGTCAAAATATTAAATGAATTAATAATTATGCTGTTCAACTTCACTCCAAAAATCGCACAGATAAGAATGTAGTAGAGGTAGTATCTAAAAGTTGTCTCTATAGCAGCACAAAAGGAGTTAATTTTAACGTAGATATACAACATTACAAAATAGATGGAAGACACTGAGAGGACTATACATTGATGTTTAAATTAGTTCAGACAACAAATAAGTTTGTGGTTTTGTTCTGTGACAGCAATGGTTATGCATGTGTGTTTTAATTGACAAGAGGATTACCCAGAACGTCTAACTTTGATCAGATGAAATTGAATTTATCTGGTTTACCTAACTTTAGTAAGTAGTCTGTTAGCTGAATGTAGGAATTTGGGCTATATGCATGTATTTCACTTCTTTTTTGATATTTCCAATTAATTTTTTAAAATGTATTACCAATCAGTGAAATCTGCAAAGTCATTGACATTAAATAATACATTTTGATGGCGAATGGAGATATAGTGTCTGTTGATATAAGAGAGTGCCAAGCATACAATAAAATCTCAGTAGTCACAAATTACTGAAAAGGAAAATAAGGTTAAAAAATCAAGAATAATTCCAACAAACTACTGCTGAAAACAGCATAATGAATACTAAGAATATAAAGACCTTAAGAAGAAGCTGGATGTTTGGATTGTTATTGATTCCTCTACAGTAAAGTCTAAGCTTCTTAAAGTTGAAAGAACAGTGAGAAGACCAGTTTAAAAAAAAAAAGGTTAACTACTGCTATAGAGAAAAAAACATTTATCATGGGCAAAAAATACAGAGTGGAGAACAAAAGGAAGGAGGAAGAGTAATTGTTACACTTATGATAATCACTTTGTAATTTAAGTCTAGCCAAATATAGTCAGAAGAAATCCAAGGGTGCCTGTGAGATCTGGTAATTTAATTAGACTAGAAAACAAATACCAAAAAATGCTTTGGGGATTTTTAAAATTTCTATGAGTACAAAATATTTCTCCGTTAAGGGAATGAGGAAATTTAATAAATATTTTAATATAATGAGAAGCAGAATTGTTTCAGTTGGCAGAGGAATACTGCAACATGGCCATGCAATGAGTCACATGTCAGAAAAGTCAAAAAATTATGCAAAAGATGAAATATAAATATACTTCTAAGGCCTGGAAATGTGATGAATTTAAACAATGCAAAAAATATGTAATCAAGATTAGACCTAGAAAAATTAGTTTCTCAAAGGAAAAATAGGCCATATTATAAAAATGTGGTATATGATGAATTAAAAAATAAGCATTAAAATCTTCTCAACAAAATGCAAAATCTTAGAAACTTGTGACAGCATCAAAAGAATATATTTTTAAGGATGTAAAAACCAGAAATATTTATTATGCAAGTTAATTTCTTTATTTCATTAAATTTCAATAAATTTCTTTAACTCATTCTAAATAATTCATGTACTATGTAAGAGTACAATATAATTATAATATGGGGAAGTCATCGGAACCAACACTGCTAAATAAAGTGAATTGGCCAAAACTAAAGCTTAGAGACAAGGAAATTTAAGAGACATCTCTAGAAGATGAAGAAAAGAACACTTTCATGCTATATATGCAAATAAAATTGTGTGGAATAAAATATCTTTCCACTAATTAGTATTCAGGTAGATAAAAAGTTTTTTTTAAGAATGCTATTGCATAAAAATGGCTAAAAATATAAGAAATATATGCCACTGACTTGGGGAAAAAAACCATCTCATCTTTACTTATGCATGGTACCACCATTATGATTAAATAATTGAAAAGTATCTTATTATAATAAAAAGATTAATAACTGCCAAATTTGTAAAAAACTAGAGACAATATCACTATCTCTAACAATTGATACCTGTGAAATCATGGGAAAATCATTGAAACTCTCTGATTCTCAATTTACTCATCTCTTATATCATTAAAACTTTGATAATAATACTAAAATATCTACATAATTGAGTTATAGTAAAGATCAAATGAGATGTTTAAAAAGTGTTTTGTAAACTCTGAAATGATATATGTGCCATTATTGTCATTATTAATTATAGTAGAATACAATTTCATTGATACAGGGACTATTATCATTTTTCTCTTCATAACCTTACCAATTATCACTGTTTTGAATTTAATTCTGATTATTATTAAAAACTGTATAGCCTAAATAAATAACCTGCTGTTATAGTTAATAATCCAGTGAGATTAAAATAAGTGAAAGTTCTAAAAAGAAGAATGCTCTCTATAAATATTAGGTATAGATGTGATTAAAACTAATGACAATTCAAATTTTAAAAACATGATGATATATAGATCATAACAATAATACATACATGCCCAAAGATCAAAAACAGGGCCAAAAAATGAAAATGACTATCTTTTTGACTACCTGTTAAGTGAAAGGAAAGGAATGCTTACAAATCTAGCAGGCATATAAAAAACAGAAACAAATGTAAATATAGAGATAATGCTATCCAATTAACTACTGAATATTAAAACCATGTGAATCATAAAACAGAGTTGCTGTATTTTGACATATGAAGATTTTTAGGGTCAGAGAGGATATATCCTACAACTGTTACAAGAAGAAAGAGAATGCCTTAGACTCTAAATGCTGTCATTCAGAGATATCATTGTACTGAGGCCTGGATTTATAGAGTCAAAGGCATCAGCTTGCTATCTGACAATGAAAAGGATTTCTACTTCTCAAGCATGCTATTCTTATAGCTAGCTCAATCATCAATGCCACAATAAACTAATCTTGAACAGATACTACGGATGGATAATGAACAGCTCCCAGAGTAGAGGAAAGGATGGGTAAAATCAAACTAGAATCCATTTGCTAACTGTACATGGTTTTCAATGATTCCAAGTAGCCTAAATTGAAACAATCGAAATATTTGACAAATGGTGAGTATAATCAGACTGCTAAATAGTCAAGAACATGCATGTAAAACTCTACATGCCCAAAATGAACAAAATCATTATTTATCCTCCAAAACTAAAAATTATTTTAATTTTATTTCAGTGCCTTACATAATAGTTGGCACATTTTCCCTGAAATAACATATTGAATTAGTTGCTACATCTTTTCAAGTATGCTTCACATCTTCTGTAACTCTCCTTTTTTCTCCACATCCATGCTGACCACCCTAGTCACCCTAATATAAGCCCTAACTACCTCTCATATAATTGACTAAAATATGATCTCAATTGCTCACTTCACAAAGTTATCCTGAAATATCGAACAAAATGATTTTCCAAAAAATACGAGTCAATTTGTGTCAAACTGGTTCTCTAGTAATGAAATTTCAGATCTTCTTTCTGTATACTGTGTCCATGCTTGACAGGCATCACCATCTCATCTGTGTCACTTAGAATTAACTCCTTCCTTCAAAAATATATTCATGTGAAACCTTCTCCATGAAGCCTTTCCAACTGTTCTGGCCCTTTATAGCTTTCTCCTCCCCCCCCCAAATTTACCTGATATGAATTCTATCATATATACATATTTATGTAATTGTTGTACCTAAGCACATAATAAGGTTTACCAAATTATTATTGATTGATTTGATGAATAATATAAAAAAGAAGTGATCTGATCATATAACAAGTATGAGAGGCAGCAGATGGATAGCCTGAGAGATTTACTGGAATGCACAACAAGACACAAACAAAACATACCCCCCAAAACCCCCCAAATGGGCATCAAATAGTTGGAAAAATTTCTCTACCGGATTTATGGAAATATATGGATGAAATGCACAGGGAAGCAAAATATGAAAATGCCTATAAGACTAAGATAAATAAAACTTCAAATAAAACAATAAAACTTCAAAACACCACTATTTATATTCAAAGCAAAAATGGACCCCATTTAGATCCATATACTGAAAGTAAAGTTAATCAATCAACAAACATTTATTAAGTGCCTAATACATAGTGATAAGCACTAGAATTATAAGGACCAAAAACGACAATCTTAATTTATAAAGTGCTTACATACTAAGTGACATCTATCTCGCTCTGGTAATTATACTGCATTTCCAAGTGTGACAATTTTCAAAAAGATGTGATCATGAATTTATGAATTACATAAGAGGACAAGGCTTGAAGTGATAGAAAGACTTTGTTTCTCTGAAGTAATTTTTTTTGCCAATACTAATACTAAATCAAGAGAAAATAATTTTCTATCAAAGAAAAGTGAAGGAATTATTTGACATAATACTGAATATCCTAATTATCAAATTTAATTTCAAAAAAGCTGAAAGTTCCCTAAATGATATTAAGTATAAGTATAAATTAAATAGTTTATTATACTCAATAAATTTAGAAGACAAACAGGAATCATTGCATTTGGTTTTAATTCATAATATTAGCCTTAAAAATCCTATAGTATCCTTTTAAATCCAATTAAAAGTATTTGACTAATTTAAAATGTGTGCATCTATTTATAGATATGTAACGATCTATATTTGATTTATTTTGCAACTGTGGAAACCATGAATTCAGATGGCAAACTCTAATACTTACTACATTGGCTACTCCAAAAAAAAAAATTTACATTTAAAGATTTTCCATGAAAGTGTAATACTATTTTATCTTATAAACAAAATAGATGATAGGTATTATAAAAAGGAGTTGAAAACACACACACATATATAAAATTGCCTAAAGGGTAAATATGTATTTAGCTAACAAAAGCATTTTAACAAACCATAGAAGATTTTCTTTAGACAAAATTACTCAATACATATTGATATGATAATGATGGGATAGTTACAAATGGAAGGTATAATTAGACACAAAATATTCTTCCCTTTTTCCCAAGGTGTAGGATAACCACACTAAATAAACTTATTCCTGTTCATAAGGTGGTGTCTGCTCTTTTAGCTGGAAGCAAACCTCCAGTAAATTTCTATTTATCTCCTTGCCAATCAAGGAGTGAATGAGTGACATTAACACAGCCTTATCTAAGCCTCCTGTCTGTGGTGTATTCTGCTAAGTGATGTCATAGCTCCAGCAGAAGAAAATAAGCAGATTATTATAGTGACTAGAAGCAAACTAAACATTTAGATTTTTGCATGGACAGATTTACACACTGTCTGTCAGATAAAGCACAGTTTGCCTGCTGCTTACACAACAAGAATGTGCCTGACAGCTTCTTCCCAGGTTTAGTATCTGATTACATAAATAGGCCATTCCCCACCATTCCTAAAGACTGACAGTCTGTCTTAGTTTAAAGAGCAATTTCTGACTATCAGCTTTTCTGTCTTGCACACTAGGCTGATTAACATCAGAGCACTTCCTGGAGGTCCAATCAGGTTCTCCACCACTACTCTCCCAGTCATTGCCTCCCTCTCCTCTATTTTAAAAGAGACTGCATATAAAATGTTGGCCACAATGGGGATGTGGAGTGGGGAAACACTTCATGGCTATTTCAAAAAGATTCACTTTAGGAGACAATATGAAGATGTATTTAATGTCGTCGTATCAAAATAAAGTTTCACTGCTATATCTGAAGGAAATTAAGAAATACATAACTTTTATTCAAATTGTTCTTAGAAATTTAAATGAGAAGCAGGGTTGCATAAATTTTAATATATTTATAATTATTGTGATTTAACTTTTGTGGGGCTTACAAATGAAACCAAAATAAGACCTTAATATGCTAGTTAAGTACCACAGTAATATGAAGCCCATAAATGAGGCAGCTGGCCAAGAAAGGCCTACAAGAATCCTTCACACTATATGATATCAGGATGTAGAACTAGAAGAAATCTTGGCAGATTAGTTAATAATTCTACTTAAAAAACAACAACAACAACAACAACAAACCTCTCAAGGCAGAAAGAGGAATAAAGGCTCTAAACAATTGGTATTCAGTGATTTCCTCAGAGTCACCCAGCTAAGGCACTATCTGTGGCCAAATTAGAACCAAGGACCCAATCTCTCCTAGCCTGGGTCTCTTCATTCATTGAGCCAACTAGCCACCCCTGGAATTCTACTTTTGGAACAGAATAAAATTCAAAATGAGGGCAAGTAGGTGGCATGGTAGAGAGTGTTGCAGGCCTGGCACTAGGAAGACTCATTTTACAGAATTTACTGTCTTCAAACACTAACTTCAACCCGGGCAAGTCATTTAACTGTTTGCGTCGGTTTCCTCATCTGTAAAATGAGTTATACCATATCTTTGTCAAGAAAAACCCACATGGGGTGATAAAGAGTAAAGTGTGACTAAAAAAATATGAACAAAAATTCTAATTATGAGGCTATTCATTAAATGAAATAATTAATAGAAATAGCAAGTATGGAAAAGAAAACTATTAAGAATGGTTTGCTCTTTCTATTATTATAACTAAATCTACTCTCAGTACTCATTTAGGAGTAATGACACATATTGAAGGCACTGAATACGATCTTGACTGAGATTGACTTTTTTAAGCATCATTTTTTGTTTTGTTTTATTTTAAATAGTTCTTTGATTCCACTGGCTTTGGGGACTCAGGCTGAGGAACGTTCTTACTAAGACATACCAGCATTATTTCTATATCTTATACTCTGATACTGTTTCCTGAGGCATTGAGATTATTAAGCGACTTGCCCAGGTTCATAAAGACTTGTCTGTGCATTGAATGAAGAGCAATTTAAATCTTCCTGACAATAAAAAAAACAGGCCTTGTACCTTTTGTGCCATATCGTCACGGACTCATTGATCTTATCATGTTTCCCCATTTTCTAAAGATCTGAGAAGTTGTAAAGCAAAGCATCAAAATATTTTAAAAATAAAAGACTTCAATCAACTTTCATTTTCAAGAGAGGAAATGAATAACCTTCATTGGAAATAATGAAATAAAAATAAAACAATTTATGTTAATTTATTTAATATCAAATTATATTATTGTGAATACATCACATTAATATAATTAATAAAATTATTAAGTATCATTTATTTATTATTTTATAGCATATATTATGATAAATAACAATTTATTAATAATAATGATATTATTATTAAATATAAAAATATTTAAATAGCACTAATTTTGGGGTCTTTCTTCCTTATATAAAACTTAACCACTGTATCCATCACACATTACGTTACTACTGGTTTTTATTTGTCAGAGGGAAGAGGAAGCTGTATCTACAATTATTCTATAATATATAGTATAAAGGAGCTGGAAGTGATAATGAAAAAATTTTTAAATGTTATAATATTTTATTTGATCATTTCGATGCATTATTCATTAAAGACAAAGATCATTTTCTTTTCCTCCTTCCCACCCCCCATATCCGACACAAGATTCCACTGGGTATCCCCTGTGTTCTTGATTTAAACCCATTGCCATATTGCTAGTATTTGCATTAGAGTGTTCATTTAGAGTCTCTCCTCTGTCATGTTCCCTCAACCTCCGTAGTCAGGCAGTTGCTTTTCCTCGGTGTTTCTACTCCCACAGTTTGTCCTCTGCTTATGAATAGTGTTTTTTCTCCTAGATCCCTGCAGATTGTTCAGGGACATTAAACCACCACTAATGGAGAAGTCCATTATGTTCGATTATACCACAGTGTATTAGTGTCTGTGTACAATGTTCTCCTGGTTCTGCTCCTCTCGCTCTGCATCACTTCCTGGAGGTCGTTCCAGCCTCCATGGAATTCCTCTACTTTATTATTCCTTTTAGCACAATAGTATTCCATCACGAACATATACCACAATTTGCTCAGCCATTCCCCAATTGATGGGCATCCCCTCATTTTACAATTTTTGGCCACCACAAAGAGCACAGCTATGAATATTCTTGTACAAGTCTTTTTGTCCATTATCTCTTTGGGGTACAAACCCAGCAGTGCTATGGCTGGGTCAAAGGGCAGAGAGTCTTTTAGCACCCTTTGGGCATAGTTCCAAATTACCCTCCAGAATGGTTGTATCAGTTCACAAGTCCACCAGCAAAGAATTAATGTCCCTACTTCGCCACATCCCCTCCAGCATTCATTACTTTCCTTTGCTGTTATGTTAGCCAATCTGCTAGGTGTGAGGTGATACCTCAGAGTTGTTTTGATTTGTATTTCTCTGATTATAAGAGATTTAGAATACTTTTTCATGTGTTTATTAATAGTTTTGATTTCTTTATCTGAAAACTGCCTATCCATGTCCCTTGGCCATTTATCAATTGGAGAATGGCTTGATTTTTTGTACAATTGATTTAGCTCTTTATAAATTTGAGTAATTAAACCTTTTTCAGAGGTTTTTATGAAGATTTCCCCCCAATTTGTTGTTTTCCTTCTGATTTTAGTTATAATGGTTTTGTTTGTACAAAAGCTTTTTAATTTGATGTAGTCAAAATTATTTATTTTACATTTTATGATTCTATGTCTTGCTTGGTTTTAAAGTCTTTCCCCTCCCAAAGGTCTGACATATATACTATTCTGTATTTACCCAATTTACTTATGGTTTCCTTCTTTATGTTTAAGTCATTCACCCATTTTGAATTTATCTTGGTGTAGGGTGTGAGGTGTTGATCTATTCCTAATCTCTCCCACACTGTCTTCCAATTTTCCCAGCAGTTTTTATCCAATAGTGGGTTTTTGTCCCAAAAGCTGGGATCTTTGGGTTTATCGTATACTGTCTTGCTGAGGTCGCTTTCCCCCAGTCTATTCCACTGATCCTCCTTTCTGTCTCTAAGCCAGTACCAAATTGTTTTGATGACTGCTGCTTTGTAATATAGTTTGAGGTCTGGGACTGCAAGGCCCCCCTCATTTGTGTTTTTTTTTTCATTATTTCCCTGGATATCCTTGATCTTTTGTTATTCTAGATGAATTTTGTTTTGTTTTTTTTCTAAATCAGTAAAGAAATTTTTGGGGAGTTCCATGGGTATGGCACTAAATAGATAAATAAGTTTGGGTAGGATGGTCATTTTTATTATAATGGCTCATCCTATCCATGAGCAGTTAATGTTTTTCCAATTGCTCAAGTCTAGTTTTAGTTGTGTGGCCAGTGTTTTGTAGTTGTGTTCATATAGTTCCTGTGTTTGTCTCGGGAGATAGATTCCTAGGTATTTTATTTTGTCTAAGGTGATTTTGAATGGGATTTCTCTTTCTAGTTTTTGCTGCTGAGCTTTGTTGGAGATATATAGAAATGCTGATGACTTATGTGGGTTTATTTTCTATCCTGCAACTAAAAAGTTGTTGATTATTTCAATTAGCTTTTTGGTTGAATCTCTAAGATTCTTTCAGTAGACCATAATGTAAACTGCAAAGAGTGATAGCTTGGTCTCCTCCTTGCCTATTTTGATGCCTTCAATTTCTTTTTCTTCTCTAATTGCTACTGCTAGTGTTTCTAGTACAATGTCAAAGCAGCATTGTCACCCAGTATCAGGCAAAAGGGTCAGAGGTGGGATTTCAGTGTAAATATTCATGATTTCAAAACTAGCCCTCTTTTTATCAATGTATATAAACACTATAATTTATCCCAATGAAATTAATGATTGCATTTTAATCATCTCTCTGTTGGGAAAATATATTCTGGTAAGTTTTTATCTACTAAGTTGAACAAATTAACTCATAACACTGACATTTATACTCTTTTCCATGTTATATAGAATCATACTTTCTTTTTATAACTGTTTCTTTAAAATATCTTTGTATTCCCCCAAAGGAAAATGTATTCAGTCTTTTTCCTTTGCTGTCAAATTCAGGTGTTAATGACCTATCCCTGGAAGAGTTTTAGGAACTATGAAGGGTACTCATATAAATAACTCTGTTCCTTACATTGTTAAACAATCAAAAGTCATGAACACAATATAATATTGTTTTTAGTTATTTCTACTATAACTTTCAGCCCTTCATACCAAGACAAACCAGATGAAATATGTTGTTTCAGGTCTGCTCTGATGGATCCCTCAGAAATATCCACATTATTGCTTTTATTTTATTATGTACCACACTTCATAACTGTATACTGCAGAGTACAATAAAAACTCCACTATATCGCTTTAAGTACTTATTAAATAGGTCAAAAAGTTACTATAACAAATAACTTGCTCTACTCAGGGTCCATTAATAACACATCTTGTTGTGTTTCTACTATGGAAATAAAAAATAAAGGAAATAATGGTGGCAAAATGAAACCCCATTACACTGCTGATTTTTCACTCATCATGTTTCAAAAAGATTTTGTACAAAATCTTTCATCACAAGTACATGACACCATCCCTGAAGAATGAAAGCAAAATAGATATAAATTAGAAACTAGGAAATTTTTTAAAAAAGGAATATATATTTTATAAGAATATTAAAAGATTGATACACAAAACATAAAGACATATTATTGAAGTCATTATAAACAAAGCAACTTCAAAGGTCTTCA
>NC_077229.1:233221507-233289007 GCF_027887165.1 Monodelphis domestica
GCATTCAAAATCACCTTAGACAATATAAAATACTTAGGAATCACAGGAATTATATGAACACAACTACAAAACACTTTTCACACAACTAAAACTAGATCTGAGCAATTGGAAAAACATTAACTGCTCATGGGTAGAATGAGCTAACATAATAAAAATGACCATCCTACTCAAAGTTATATATCTATTTAGTGCCATATCCATTGAACTTCCAAAAAACTTTTTTACTGAATTAGAAAAAACCATAACAAAGTTCATTTGGAAGAACAAAGGATCAAGGATATCCAGGGAAATGATGAAAAAAGAAATACAAAGGAAGGTGGCCTTGCAGTCCCAGATCTCAAACTATACTATAAAGCAGTAGTTATCAAAACAATTTGGTACTGGCTAAGAGACAGAAAGGAGGATCAGTGGAATAGACTTGGGTAAGTGACCTCTCAGCAAGACAGTCTAGGATAAGCCCAAAGATCTCAGTTTTCGGGACAAAAATCCACTATTTGATAAAAACTGCTTGGAAAATTAGAAGATAGTGTGGGTGAGATTAGGTTTGGATCAACACCTCACACCCTACACCAAGATAAACTCAGAATGGGTAAATGACTTGAACATAAAGAAGGAAACAAGAAGTAAATTATATGAACACAGAATAGTATACATGTCAGACCTTTGGGAAGGGAAAGATTTTAAAACCAAGCAAGACTTGAGAAAGAGTCACAAATGTAAAATAATAAATAATTTTGACTACATCAAATTAAGTAGTTTGTGAACAAAGAAAACCAATGTAACCAAAATTAGAAGGGAAATAAACTGGGAAATAATCTTCATAACAAAAACCTCTGACAAAGGTCTAATTACTCAAATTAACAAAGAGCTAAATCAGTTGTATAAAAAAATCAAGCCAATCCCCAACTGATAAATGGGCTAGGGACACGAATAGGCAATTTTCAGTTAAAGAAATCAAAACTATTAATAAGCACATGAAAAAGTTTTCTAAATCTTTCGTGAATAGAGAAATACAAATCAAAACAACTCTGAGGTATCACCTCACACTTAGTAGATTGGCTAACATGACAGCAAAGGAAAGTAATGAATGCTGGAGGGGATGTGGTAAAGTCGGGACATTAATTCATTGCTGGTGGAGTTGTGAATTGATACAACCATTCTGATGGGCGATTTGGAACTATGCATAAAAGGCGCTAAAAGACTGCCTACCTAAAAGACAGTTAACTATTCCTCTTCACTTTATGGCATTAACAAATCTGATAGATATAAAAATCTCTGTCTATCAACAGATAACTAAAAAAAATTGCCTAAAGCTCAGCAAAATCAATGGAAGTGTCCCACTAGATACTTCCTTCCAAGTTTACATTAAACAATTAATGAACACTTTGGGGATTGGGCCATTTAACAAGTTGAAAATCCACCATCTCTCAATTATGTTCACAAATAGAGCATAAGGGAATTTGAACATATCTTTGCTAAAATTTGTGTTCTCTATAACATTTGCCTTGATTTACCACTCTGACGAGGCTATGAGAAAAGGAAAATAAATTAATTCTGATATAATCTGCTCTCAAGATAGCTATGGTGTCTTCTCTTGAAATTTCAGAATTTTGCCAGTACTAGCCTAAGATAGGAAATTTCCATTTAGTTCACCCTTTTGAAAAGTGGGACATTTGTCCTTAAATCCCATGACATTCAATGTAAAATTAAGTACCGATTAAGTATAAGGCATTTTGTTCAATATTAATAGCACAAAAGTAGAAACAATCCCTGCCTTCATTGAGTGTATATTTCTCCTAGGAGGATAAGATAAGGGGCTGGATATAACAGAGGATGATTCTATATAGAACACTTGACTAAAAACAATCAGATCTGCAATAACATCATGAAAGCTATGTCAAAAGCCTAGGAAAGATAAAGAAGGGTGGGATCTATTGAGAAAGGAAATCTATTTGTTCCTTACACTACAACTTCTAGGACCCATTTTAAGATCTATATGGTCACTGCAAACAGTATTTCATATTTAAGTTTCTAAGACCTAGAGCCATATTCGAATATAACAAGTTACAATTAGAGTTCATATTAATAAGTCACTTCACAAATTTTAAAGTTAGGAATAATTTTTTTAATGCATCACTCTTCCATGTGTCATATGTGAACCTATTAATTATATCTTTAAATTTTTCATTTTTCCTCCACTAAAGCACCTCACTCAATGAGCAATGAATTTAGAGTATTAATTGGAAGACAGAAAACTTTAGACAATTTAGAGTATACAGAAAACAAACACAAAAATGGGAGAAAGAATTCACATTTTCAAATTACCACACTGACAACAACTAGTGAGAAATGAGAAACATCAGGCATGTGTTGTGGCTGGTAAAATCTGATAGGAGACTGGGGAAGAAAGCCCTTTATTTTCATGGTTCCACAAAACTATGCAAACACTAATATTCTTTTTCTTTTTTCTCTCCTTAGCAAAAAAATGACCTTACATAACTAGAAAAATGCCCCTATCTTATTTAGAAAGGCAAACTAGCCCAATTTAGTTTCCCTAGTGAATAGTAATTTGATTGTATTTTGCAAATAAATTTATAACTAATCTAGTATACTACAGATACTTCTTAGATATGGCCTTCTTAGATATGAAGCTATTTTATAGGAAAAAGAAACCTTATCATTAGTATAAGGATTCACTACATTTCTGTGACCGGTCAGATGCAAACTATTTCTAGACTAATAGAAGTTGAAGGTCATGCCACGTGCCTCTGAAAAAGCAATTTGCCATTGATGTACTATGAGGCCTTAATTATGGCCTGAGACCTTCAGATTATGATAATATTGACCTTCATTACATACCCATTCTTCATAAGGTTACCTTAGCTCCTGTATTATACTTTGCAGGATCAAAACTGGAAGTAAATCCAAGTTTATTTCCTTCTTTAATTTCAAATGAAATCCAGGTTTCACATTTAAAAATGTTAAAAAAAAAAAGTTATAGGACCATATTACTCCTTGTCTTTTTATATATAATGGTGGAATTTCTCCCCTTAATAATAACTACATATATTGACGTTTGCCTGGTCAGTTTGATTTCATCACTTTTCTTATTTGTCTGATACAGTATGATCAAGTCTCAAAAAACAAAAAGAGAGTATAAAACTCTGAAACAGAATTTTCAAAGAAAACATAGGACATACATGTTCCTTTACCTCCATTTCCTTCTGGAATGTAATTAAAGAATTGCTTTGAAAACCAAATAACTTAAAAATATATATATTTACAGATAATTATTTTTTTTATGCTTAGACAGAGCTGTCATAGTCAGCTTATTCTCCTATAGTAATTTGTCCATTCTTCTGCTTACTACGACATGCACTTAAAGCATAAAAAAGACATCTACATTATGTGTCAAATTAAATGTTGTTGATCCATGCTTTAAGTGTACATACACTGACACATTGTTATGGATCATCTGCTGGACAATAATAGTTGCACATTCTCTGCCTGACAGACGTTCTGTATTTTGTTCAAGAAGCTCTAATGTTTTTGACGACCTGTACAAGGCCACACATTTCGGCAAATTTTCCAAATTAATGCTCTGAACAGTTTACAATGTTTTGTTCTATAATGCTCACTCTTGCTGATTGTGTCCTAAATAATAAACTGTGCCCTCGGGTGATTTTTCTCAGAATGTTTATGATGAGAACTCATTCATCTAAATCTGCTGGCCAATGGAATAAAATAAATCAAGAATTTCCCAAATATAACAATATTTGTGTTCAGTAGATAATTGATGACTGCAGCTGCACTAATTAAAACCCATCTGAGTTTCATTAATCTTGGTCAGTAGGACCAATTGCTGTATACCACACCTTGCTCAGAGCATTGTGTCCTTGCACTTGTGTCATTCAGGTGAGTTTTTATTTTTAAATTTTCTTATAAGCATTTTAAAATATTTAATTCCACAATTAAAAATAAGAATCTGTAATACAACTAAAGTTCAGAGTACACATCTAACTGAGCCAACTATACAGCTCCTAGTCCAGAATCAAGCTAATAATAAAACAATCTGTGATTCAATGGATTCAAGGGTATAAGACTAGACATAGTCCCCAACATTTAAGGCACATAATGGAAAATTCCATAATTAAAACCATATTTGGCTGAAAAACAAGGATTTTAAATGGGAAGCCAGAAAAGAATTAAAACTACTTAGCAGTCAGGTTAACAAGTGAACAACACATACATACACAGGAGATGCAGGAACCTATAAAACAAATGAGAACAAAAAAAAGAGACAGAAAAAATAGTTTTTGTAAATAGTGAAAACTTTTCCTTTTAATCTAACTTGAGTGGTTAAGTTCTACCACTGATAATAAATTCTCAACTGTCATTCCTTAAAAAAATTCCATTTTGATAAAATACATATCAACTGCTCAGTTGAAGTTTTCAAAGGCATGAGAGAAAAGAAAGGGAAGAGACAGCAATAAGTATTTACATAGGGTCTACTATATGCCAGGGACTCTGCTAAATACTTTATACAAATATTATCTCATTTACAACCTTAATATGAACTGAGTGACATTTAAATTGTATGTCTGAAAGTTTTTCAATAAAGCCTGTACTACATTATCTTGAAAGAATTTCTAATCTAGATAATAATAGCTGGGACACACACACATATACTTTTTTAATATTAGACAATATTTTTAGAGTTATAGATATGCTTTGCTTGTTAAAGAAAAAGAAATGTGTCAAAAACTTGTAGTTCAGATAAATATCTCCAGAAATAGCTATAACTAATGTTAATAACTAAGCTGCCTTGCAGATCATAAATAGTAGCACTTATAAATAACTCCTAGAGACAACTGTACGATCTATATTTGAGGAAAAGCAACATTTGAGTAATCAATCATATGAAGCCAACACTGTCAGAACTGAGTTTATGAAAATACGTGTAAACATTTATTAAATGTAAATTCCTCTTCAAAAAGTGTATTATAGGAAATCACTAGCTTTTCATGCAATTTGGAGAATGTAATATATGAGAATTGATAGATAAATAGAATTCACATTTTAGGAATTACTTTTTACTGACCTCTAAATTATTTTGCTGAAATACAATTTGATTACTAAATTAATCTGTAAAATCATGAAATCAAATATTATTGGTAAACTACTGGGGGTAGTTGTACATACTTAGACATTCAATAAATCAACACCTCCATGGAGGGTGTGTGTGTGTGTGTGTGTGTGTGTGTGTGTGTGTGTGTGTGTGTGTGTGTGTGTGCACGCGGCGTGCTAGTCATTTGGAAATGAGAAAAAGTAAAAAATAAAACAACTAATCTACATTATACTTACATTTCACTTGACATAGTCTGGAATATTAAATAATATGGAAAAATATGATTACTGACAAGGCAAATTTAAAAAAACAGAAAAGGTTTCAAATTTATTTTTTTAATTATGTGCTTGCTTACTTATTTACTCATTATTTTTAAACCATTACCTTCCGTCTTGGAGTCAATACTGTGTATTGGCTCCAAGGCAGAAGAGTGGTAAGGGCTAGGCAATGGGGGTCAAGTGACTTGCCCAGGGTCACACAGCTGAGAAGTGTCTGAGGCCAAATTTGAACCTAGGACCTCCCTTCTCTAGGCCTGACTCTCAATCCACTGAAATACCCACCTGCCCCCACTCATTTATTCATTTTTGAGACCCTTACCTCCCATTTTAGAATCAACGCTGTGTATTTATTCAAAGACAGAAGAGTAGTAAGGGCTAGGCAATCAGGTTAAAGTGACTTATCCAGGCTAACACAGATAGAAAGTATCTGAGGTCACACTTTAAGCCAGAACCTCATATCTCTCTTGACTCACAATCCAATAAGCCAACTAATTGCCCCCACGTATTACTTAGCTATGAGGTCTTTCATTCCTACATGGCCTACACATATCTCCACTCCAAATAACATCCATAGGTTTAGAACTAGAAATGAACTTAAAGATATTGAAGAACTTCATTTTTCAAAATGAAGAAACCTAGGAATACATAGGATTAACTCATCCAAGATTACAGAGGCTATTAAAACAACAAATGTGTTAACCAAAAATTGTAAATTAAATTCAAACTCCTTTTTTATTATGCCTCCATTTTATAATATAAACTTTAGTAAGTATATATTAAGCACAGGGAAAATGAAGAAAGGCTATTAGCAATGTATGGCTTCCTTCCCAAAATTTATTTAGTAATCATCTACTATGTACCAAGTACTGAACAATAATTGAAATTCATATAAAGCTTCCTAGTTGCAAAGCACTTCCCATAAAAGGACAATGTGAAGTGCAGTAATCAATGAAAGTATTATTATTCTAACTTTATAGATGAAAAATTGAGGCTGATATCAATTGACCTAAATCAAATAGCTAATAAATAGCAGAGCTGGGATTCAAACACAAGTTCTTTGATTTCAGGCTAAACATCTTTTGTCTCCTTACTTGTCACTTCTTACTTAATTTGATGTCTTTAATGAAGAAATTTTTTTAAAATTCTAAACAGATGATTTCACACAAATTTAACAGGAATTTATAGTCTTCTATTTTTCAAGTTTTAAAAAAATATTTTATATTTTTATGACACTTCTAAAGTCTAAAAAATTAATCCATTACCTGGGAGCAGCAACCCTAGTGTATGTGTGTGTGTATGTATATATATATATATATATATATATTTAAGATAAAATTTTAAGATAAATGTTCAAACAATGTTCATTTGGAAGAAAAAAAGATTAAGAATATCAGGGGAAATAATGAAGAAAAAATGGGAAGGATGGGGCCTGGCCATACCAGATTTTAATTCTACTATAAAGCAGTGATCATCAAAACAATATGGTACTGGGTAAGATAAAGAAGAAAGGATCAATGGAATAGACTTGGGGTAAATGACCTCAATAAGCTAGTGTTTGATAAATCCAAATAATGCTATATATAAATATATATATAAATATATATAAATTTATATTATATTATATTTATAAAATATATTATATATAAATCCAAATCTTTTGGAACAAGAACTCACTATTTGACTAAAACTGCTAGGAAATTTAAAAAACAGTATGGGAGAGATTAGGTTTAGATTAAGATCTCACATCCTACACCAAGATAATTTTAGAATGGGTAAATGACTTAAACAGAAAGAAGGAAATTATAAGTAAATTAGGTGAACATGGAATAGTATACATGTTAGATCTATGGGAAAGGAAAGAATTTAAGATTAAGCAAGAGAGAGTATATTACAAAAGATAAAATTAATTTTTATTACATTAAATTTAAATGTTTTTGTACAAACAAAAGCAATACAATCAAAATTAGAAGTTAATCAACAAATTGGGTAAAAATCTTTATAACAAAACCTTTTGACAAAGGTCTAATTTCTCACATTTATAAGGAGCTAAACAAAAAAAAAAAACAAAAACAAGCCATTCACCAACTGATAAATGGGCAAGGGACATGAAAAGGAAATTTTCAGTTAAAAAAAACAAAACTATCAATAAGCACATGAAAAAGTGTTCTAAATCTCTCATAATTATCAAAATGCAAATCAAAATAACTCTGAGGTACCACCTCACATCTAGCAGACTGGCCAATATTTAATCAAAGAAAGTAATAAATGTTGGAGGGGATGTGGCAAAATTGGGACACTAATGCTTTGCTGGTGGAGTTGTGAATTGATCTAACCATTCTGGAAGGCAATTTGGAAGATCCAGCCATACCACTCTTGGGCTTCTACATCAAAGAAATAATAGGGAAAAACATGTATACAAAAATGTTCACAGCCATGCTTTTTATGGTAGCAAAAAATTGGAAAATGAGAGGATGTCCATCAATTGGGGAATGGCTGAACAAATTGTGGTATCTCATGGTGATGGAACATTATTACACTGAAAGGAATAATAAACTGGAGGGATTCCTTGTGAACTGGAAAGACCTCCAGGAATTGATAACAAGAGTGAAAGGAGCAGAACCAGTAGAACTTCATTGAACACAGAGAATGATATATTATGGCATGATCTAAAAACTCTCTAAATAAAATCTATATTACCATACAAATTTTTCTACTTTTGCAAGCAAGTGTGTATCCTTAAAGAGAATTCAGTTTGTATGTGAATAATGCTAATGCAGTTAAGGTGAAAATCAGATTATTTACCAATGTAAATCATGTTCTACCCCTATAATACAAACTCTTACCACCAACCAGATTACTTTTAGATCTCATACAATAAATAGTTCTCTAGAGGTAGAAGATACCACAAATGTCATCTACGATTCCAAAGTCCTCATTTAAAACATGAAGAAACTGAGGTCAAAGAAGGTAACTGATTTGTCAAAGGTAGTAAGGGTCAGATACAGAATGTGAATTCAGGATCCAACTTCAGAGTCTATACACTTTCCATTATATCACATTGAAAATATAAATATCATTAGTCACAAAGAGATTTGAGGGAAACCTATACTAGGATCACTCATCACTACTAAATAATTATATATATATATATATATATATAAAATTATTTAGTATATATATATATATATGGGGTCAGCAATGTTATCTTCAGACATGATTTATAGGTGATAATGTATTACCCAACCAAATTTCCTTGATTAATTCACAATTACCTACTTATTTTCTACCTTAATTCTTCTTCATATCATTTGCCATAGAATATTTTACTTAAAAATTGTATCTTATATTTTGCATGTATTTCTAGAACTGCCAAAAATTTTTAAACATCTCTTTTCTAAGTAACATCTATAAATAGATTTTCAGCTATTAATCAATTTATTTAGCAGCAAATAAGACTCAAACAATAGTTTATATAATCAGAAAAATCTACTGGTCAATTATAAATTCTATACAGTTTAAATGTTTTCTACACTTTTTATGAGATTTTTCTCAAGTTACAAGTGAAGAAAAAGCTTGACAGTGGAGAGAGAATATAAGTAGATAATGCATTAGCTTAAAATATATAAAATGTGTTTTTTAATAATCTATGCTCTGATATGAAATTGAATTAACTAGTAAAGTATCTGTATACCATTCCTTGAAACCAATCAACAGGTCTGGAAATGATGGTAGGGATTTGGATGGGAAAACTGGGCTTTAAAAAGTCAGTGTTACAAAGCAGTTCATAAAAAGAATTAAATGATTGCAAAAGAAAGTTTTCTAGGTAGGACAGAATGTCAGTAGGTGATTAAACAGAGTCAGTAAAGTGAAAAAAGGGTCAGGGTACTTCCTGACATTCTATAAGCTATAACCATTAATTTAAACCAAAGGGAAAAACAATGTGTATACACACACACACACATGTATTTATGCATAGATACACATATAGCATAAACATGTGAAAACATATGTACCTAATCACTGGGGAACAAAAGAACAAGTTATCTTTCTCATTATCCCAGCAGTTTCCTCTTGATGCCACATGAAGCAGGGCAAAGGAAAAGAGAAATGGGTTAATTTCACTAGGGGTAATCATGCCTTTGTGCACCAAAACGAAAGTTGCATATACCTAAAGACTTATTGAAAATGCTAAGGTACAGAAGAATTTTCAGTATCTCCCAAGAAGGGCTTCAAGACAACAAGGATCAAAAAAATATAAAATTTTAGAACTGGCAAGGACCTTAAAGAATCAGCATGATTACTTATATCAGTCTGGCAAGAAAATTAGTAATCATTAAGGACCATAAGAAATGCTTAAATGCATTAAAAGTACAACCATTCTAGGTGACAGAATACCATAATCTACCTATTCCTTCCCATCCAGATTTTTTTTATTCTATGTCCTTCTATAAATTCCTGCAGAAACCTTAATGAAGTCATTCCTTTAGATATTTTAACATTCTGAGGATACACGAACAACTCTCAGCTGTTATATTCTGCTGCTTCACTGCTTAGATAACTAGCTTATTTATGTTTCAAACTATGAAGTTCTTATGTATCTTTTAATCCACTTCTTTTGCATACATCTCTGTTGGCATTATGTCATAGCTTCGTTATGGCTACCAAGTTCTCCTTTGCCCTTCTGGGACAACTGCAATTTTGGTTAGACAGAAATTATGGCATTCCATGATTTGTAGCCATTAAGTATCAGGAGAATATTTAAGTTAAAAGTGTGGTTTTGGTGTTAGAATGTAGTTTGCATTTTTAATGAAAATGTTCCAAATTTCCCAAATTACATTCTGCTCTCTTTTCTGATTTGTTTTTGGGGTCAGTTTATAATGTTTACAATGAATAACTAATTGTGTACCTAAATATAAATAGAAGTCTGAACTAAAAGTGTTTTTTCATCTAGTTTGATTTTCCTGTATGGTCTAGCCAGTTGAAAAGAGAGAAGACTGTAGTACTCCAGGTCTTTAATAAAATTAGCACAATATCATCTAAAGAAGAATCAAAATGTATAAGGGAATAAATTTGTTTAGACATTCTCCATAATCATGCCAAACCAATTTGATAAGCAAACATTCCCTTGCTTAATTCCTTACCTAAAAGTGAATAATTATTAAATAGTTCTGTTGGTAGACATATCTATCAAGGAAGACTGTATTCTGTTCTATACTCTAATAAGTGAACTCTCGTGACAAAACTTAAAAGTAAATAAGTTTTATTATACCAAGTCCTTAATAATTTAGTGTTTTAGGGGGCAGCTGGGTAGCTCAGTGAATTGAGAGCCAGTCCTAGAGACAGGAGGTTCTAGGTTCAAATCTGGCCTCAGACACTTCCCAGCTCTGTGACCCTGGGCAAGTCACTTGACCCCCATTGCCTACCCTTACCACTCTTCTGCCTTGGAGCCAATGGACACAGTATTGACTCCAAGAGGGAAGGTAAGGGTTTTTAAATAATAATAATAATAATAATAATAATAATTTAGTGTTTTAGTGTTTTTTGTTTGTTTGTTTTTTCTCTAGGAGTTTCTTGAATTGATAAAATCTTGCACAATTATAACAAAAGCTCTTTAAAAAACTTTCAGGTATTAGTTATATATAACATGCTGACAAATAAGAGTTCAGTGACCATACTTTATACCATCCACACCAGGTTATTTTTTAAAGTGAAATGAAGTTTATATTACTATAATTGCAAGGATTACTTCACAGTTTTATACAAGAAGATTGGTCTTACACTCACATTTTTTCCTAATCCACCAATAGTTCTCAGAAATAATTTAAAGTGATACATGAAGTTCCTTAGATAATTACCTAAACATCCTATGATCCATTCCAGCTAGCCCTGTTGATTTGTACTTATTTGTTTTTCTAAGAATTATTTTCCATAAATTTTATATACTTTTAATGACTTGTTCCTTTACTCATCCGAGGTTTTTTTTTTTCATATTAAAAGTGCAATCTTAAAACTCATTTCAGTAGCACAACTTATAAATTTACTAATGGATTTAATTTTTCACTATTATAACTTATTATCTTATAACTGCTTTTAGAAGAATGAGTTCATAGTTTTTGTTCAGCTTTAGTCTTTCTTTGCAAACTTTTATGGCCTGGCTATTTGAGCATTTTATTCTCCTCAGATTATCAGTATTCATTTTCTTACACTGCTTAGTTATACCATAAGTTCTTTCACATTTTGAAAAATTATTTCACCCAGAGTTACTGTAAAATTTGAACTTATTAGATTTTCCCCAACATTCAATGATGTTCAAAGATAAATTGGGTAAAATAGGTGAGGCAAAACAGTCAAAAAACTTTAGTTCATTTCCAGTGATTTCTTTTAGTTTATTTATTTCCTATTTATGAACAAAAAACAAACCATTCTTCATTTTCTACTGGATTATTAAAAAAAAATTGAAAGAACTGGATGAATTGTATTTATTTTGCTTCCTATTTACTTGGAGAGTAGAAACCTTCAGCAGAAACTATTTTAAGTGGCATTTTAGATCTTAAAAAATAAAAACACCTTTTCTGTAACAGATTCTCAAGGTGATTTTCAATGTTGTTTGTTGATTTCAATTCACAGTTGTGCCAGGTACCATTTCAGAGATATAACTTCAAATTTCAAATTTAGTTCCATTCCCTAAAATTTCCTTGATATGTAAATATTCTAAATTTTTCTCAATTGCTGAATTTTAGATTAACAATTTAACTTAAAAATTCTGTACATTCATCAGGATGTCTTTTGCTCTTTTTGTCGCTTTCCCAGTCTTGGCACCCTGGAGGCAACAGAGCATCCTGTTCTCTTTATATGGGTCACAGATGGCCTGAGCCACATGCTTCACTACCAAGTCATCAATCAGGATCACTTGGTTTTTCTTCCCTTCTGGTAGTTCACTTTTAGTACTTGCCATTCAATCACTAGGTGGATGACTATATACCCTTCTTAAGCCTCTTCACAGTCTCACTATCACCTGACTAAGGACAGACAATCTAGAGTTGATATATAGGTGGAATAGTTTTTTATTTTAACTCTTCTAAGCTACTTCACCTTCTTTCACCTTTTACCCCCTGTGAGATCCAAACCAACTGAGATCTTTTTCTTTTTCCTTTCAGCCAGTCTGAAGGAATCTAATCATCTGTAAACAAAACATACACATTACTTAAGCAAAGAAAAAAATCTAAAACTAAATCTGATAATGCTGAGCTTGGGCTTTTGCTACTTTTTAAAGGACAAGAGGAATTCACTATTTTAATGTGTATGGAGTATTTGCATTATATGTGAAATATAAATAAAAAATTAGCATGTTGTTACAAAAAGTATTAGTAGATGAATACTAAAAATACTGATTATGTTAAGGCACTTTTCACAATGAATTTATTATACTTTTGGTCATTTTAATTCAAGCTTTTTTGAAACCTGGCATTGCTTTCTATACAGTTAATGCACGGGCAATTTATCTCAGATCGACTCCAGAACACTGTGTTTTCTTCTCTAGTTACAAAGTAAAATGATAAAGAATTTCCATCCCTAATTCTTCATTAAAGAAAAATTTTGGAGTACTCAATATCTGCCAAGATGTGCCAAGACTATACTAAATTATATGTGATACAAGAACAGATCAAGTAGTTTGCCAACTAAATGAAATAGAGTTGAAAGTTAAGGAAGAAAAAGGGCTATATCCAAGAAAATTATGGAATTTAAAAATATACATATATATGTATATCATCAATGACATATATGGAATCATATGAGCAAGCATCTCAACCTCTTCTTCACCATTTGATAATGATTTATAACAGGTGCATCAACTATCTATTTGAAAGGCAATTTCTGAACTAATGAAGATACAATGAGCATAATTAATAGAAAAACTTCATTTATCTGTGGGTTACTAAAAAAGACTGGAAATCAAAACCAAAAAAATGTAATGATAGAAGGAGATGGCCAGTAGGCAGTCAATACCTAAGGAATGAACATCACATTCTTTTTCCAAAGACAGAATTAAGCTGAAAGTTAAGTATAAAATTAGATTCAATTTTCAAAGAAATAAATATCTCAATTTATAATAATTAGTACAATTGAATACTTCATGCCAGAGCAATTTCTATTTTTAAGTCATCCTGTAATGACTGGCAAAGTTCACTCAATAATGGATAAAGTAAAAGACACTATGATTTGGCTTTATGAACTTAGCTTAGTCTAAAATAAGAAACAACTCTGCTAAGAAGAAAGTTCTTTTTCTTCTTGGATCTATCTGCTCCTTTGCTGTTTATAAAGAACTATTTCCTCAAAAAATGAAAAAGAAATTACTACAACACAGAAAATAAGTATAGTAAAATGGAGACAACTTGTGACCTAATCATTTTATCCTGATACAATTAAAAACAGAGCAATCATTTACAACATGGAACTTCTCAGAGAACATGATGGGTAGTAATAAGATATTAGGATTATAAAACAAATATATATAAATAAATACATGTATATATAATGAATGGAAAATTGGTTAAATTGCTCACCCAGCAGTCAGTGAAAATTGAAATGGGTCAGAATGAACAGAAATCACTACTAGAAAACTGAATGGGTCATAGATAGGTCACTGCTTTTCAACAGGTTTACTCAACAGGTTTACTAATGACCTAAAAAGGGGTGGTACCAATTAAGTGGCAAAATCTGCTGAAGACATCAAAACAGGGCACACTGTTAATGCATTAAGTGACATAGATCATGACTAGAAAAATTTAAGAAAAGGGTTTCAGAAAAAAAAGTATAAGAACTATTGGGGAAAGTGGATAGTAGTTTTATGGGATATTTTGCAAAATTATGAAACTACTTACTATACACTCTAAAAATTTTATACAATGCTCTGATATCTGAAGTTTCAAAAAATGTATATGAGTGAAGCGAAAAGTTATTTATATGAACTGAAATTATGAAAAATCCTTCTCCACATAGTGTAAATTATAAAAACTCTTTAATTTATACTCAACAAATACTTATTAAACATCTGCTATGTGAAAGGAATTACACAGAGCTTTCTTTTGGAAGCTCCATTAACAAGCACTTCAATATACAATGAAAACCGGTGTAAGAAGAATCAAAATTACATATAAGCTAAAGGACAATGGATACATACACAATGGAGGAAATAAAATGAAATTTTGGAAATGGTATTATCAAGCTTTCATACAGGACACTTATTGAATAAAAGTGAGAATAAGGAAAAACAAATGGGAAATATTAGTTAAATACTCATTCAAATATATTAAAAATATCAGAGTACACTGCATTGGGTAAAATTAGCAGAGAAATTTTAAGGAAAAATATAGAAAACAATGACAAAAGAAGTAGCGGATTTGGAGACAATCATGTATTCAACAAAGTAATGAAGTATAAACTGATTAATCACTACAAAATTCAAATTTTTCAGTTATTCTCCATTGCTTTGAGGATAAAATACAAATTATTTGCATGGAATTTAAAGTGATCAACAAACTAGGTCAAAACTCAAACTATCTGACTTACTTCATAAGGACTTTTTCAGTCGAAAAAAAGTTACTTGATTTCATTCTATTCACCCAAGCCATATTAAATATCTGAAAAATATGATCTTTTCTCACCATATCTCCACCTGTTAAAATATTTTTCTTCTTTCATGATCTTTTCCTATTATGGACACTAATTAATCAATACCTCCAACTAAAGCCTGGATGACAATTTTCTTACTTCAGATTTTCCCTTACAACTTTGGATTGTCTTCTTCTTTTATATTACAATCTACTTTGCAGTTTGCCTATCTTACATACAAGTTAGACTATAAGGCATGTATATTATATTTCACCATTTGGTATTAGGAAGACTTGATTTTGACATCTAACCCAGATATATACTAATTTTGGACTTGAGCAAGTTAATTTACTCTCTTTCAACTTAAGTTTCTGTAAGTCACAGGGTCTTTGGTAAAGATCAAATCAGTCAAACAAGTCATTCATTAAATATGAAGTGCTTACTACATGCCAGCCACCTCATTAAGTGTTGGAGATACAAAAAAGGAAAAAGACAGTCCTTTGCCTTGAGTAGATCACAATCTAATGGGAGAGATTACAAGAAAGCCAAAATGTACTAACAAATTATATTTTTTAAAAATGGGAAATAATTAAAAGAATGGAGGCACCAGAAGAGATTGGAGCCAGAAAGATTCTTCAGCAGGCTAATGAAATAATCCAGCTGTGATGTAGCGTGGGCTTAAATTAGAGGTGTAGCAGAGTTGGAGGAAAGAAGAGGATGTGTTTGAGAGATATTGCACTGGTGGAATCAACAGGCCTTCACAACAGACTGAATATGGCAGTTGAGAGATGATGAGAATGACACCTAGATTATGAACCTGAAGGGCTGGAAGAATGGTATTGCCCTCTATAGTAATAAAAAAGGCAGGAGGAGATTAGTTTAGGTGGGGAAAAATAATGAGATCAACAAGCTCATTAACATATGCACCCCAACATTTTTTAGTTTAAGATGTCAAATGATATTAAAGTGTGTAAATTACCTTAAAAATCTTAAAATACCATATCAATTACCTAGTTTCCCAATATTGTATATCCTCAACTACAAGTAGGAAGAGAAGAACATATTTATACTGAACTTTTTGTAGGTCCAAAATTCTAAGATTAATGAAAATTAATTTAAAATATGCATTGGAAATCACTAATATAAGAAATATCCACTTTCCTTTAGTCATCAAGTGTTATATTATTAACTAGGGCATATGACATAATAATCAGAGAACAAACCTTTAAGTTTAGAAACCAAAGTTCCCTTATATTGGTTGTGTTACACAAGCCTATTCATAACACCTGAGTGATTCAGGCAAATTGTTTTAATACCAGATCTATTTTAGTATAGAGTGTTTTTTAATCACAAGATTCCTATTCTAAGGTAATCACGAATCTAAAAAGGAAAAAAAAAATTCTAATCAATTTAATCCAAACACTCAATTTTATTTCTCCAATTACATTTTACCTTGCTTTATTTGTATGCTTTTCTCTAATATAAGGACTTACATGTTGCAGAAAGTTAACAAAATAATTTCAAAAGCAAACTTGGAATAATTGTCGTTGGAAATACTAGCTTGAAAAAAATCAGAGAATCAATGGTTTATACTCATTGATACAACAAGGTTAATAAGACTATATTTTAAGTAATATTATAACTCCCTACAATATCCCTTGAATAACTTTGTAAAATGAAGTTAAAAACCTTTCAATACCATGTTTCCAATCCTGGAAAGGGGGAAAAAGTAGTTGATTAATTATTGTGTATGCAAGTGTTATTATTTGTTATGGGTTTGTAATGTTGTATGTATATTTAGATTATGTATATGTATAATGTATGTGCATATATAATAAACACAACAAAGATGTACATTTATAGGAAATTACATATATATTTATATGGGGGGGAGACAGTTTTATATGATCTTGAATTTGGCCAATAATATTTAATTGGTAAATTTAAAAATGCAATAACTCTATAATATGCTCTGACATGCACTTTTCCCCTCTAACACTTCACTATGCATAAATGCACTTTAATAATACAGTATTAATACAGTCTTTCTATAGTGCAACTAAGCCCTTTATTAAATTAAATTAAAATTTATTAAATTAAAAATTAAATCTTATTTTCACAAGTGTAGAAGTACTTTATGACAGAGGTGAAAGAACATACTTTTTTCATTTATAGTTTCTTTTGTTTCTTTTAACATTTGTTTCATCACTTTTCTTGTGATAAAATAATAGTTTAGTTTATCTTTTTTTTTTAAAGGGAAAAACCTCACACTGAAGCAAAAATACTGAAGAAAAAAATGTTAAATCATTGAGAAAAAGAAACATTGATACTATAAGGATAATTTTAGGGGTGTGACCTAATCTAAATTAACCAAAGTCAGTTTGGAAATTTATGGTAATTTTAATTAATATAGAGGGAAGGAATTAAGGAGAAGAGAAAGTGGGTATAGGATTTCTCCCGCCTGGCCTGTGCCAGGGGGAGTTCAAAGATCTCTGCCATGAAGTATTTGAAGATTAGAGGCTTTTCTAAGAGGATAGTGTTTGGATGGTAAAAGAGAAAAGAATCAGCCTTAACTCTGAAAGAGCTCAGTGAAGATAACTCACCGCAAAACCCGGACAATAGCTGCCACCACACCGAAACACTCAGCAAGCTGTCACCAGAGCCACCTCTCCATGAAAAGAGACCGGAGAGAGGAAGTGACGTGAAATATATAGATGGTTTTTACATCACTTTCCTGCATCTCACATGTACCAATGGTAGCTTAAGCATGACATAGGACAGCCCAGGGCTCTGTCAGTTGTTTCTGATTTGTCATTTGCTAGCACATGTCTGACATTGGCTATCCTCCTAAATACTTAATTCTTAAGTATGGGTGTAGACATTCCTGTTTTTGTTAAGACTAAATAGGGTGTAGTAATCTAAAGTTCACAATACTCAATGAAATAACAGATTCTAAATTACTGTTATGACCAACACAATGCCTCAAAAAAGGTTGAGATATTATAACAATAGGCTCAGGTTTTAATTTGTTTTTATTAATAATCACTTAGAAAAAAATAATAATCATTTGAAAGAGCCTATGCATCATATTGGCATTGATAGAAATTGTATTCACACCACATAACACTGAATTTTTTTTACATGAGCTTCAGTTCAACTTTCTATTCTCAAGTACAGTGAACATGACCCATCATGAATTATTCTATTCATTCTGGACAGCAGCTCTTTTGGAACTCAGTTATAGCTATGTATTTCTATTATGCCTATTACCAGAGTACCTACCACTTTGACAAGCAAGCTATTTTACACTTAAATAATATGAAGAAAGAGAAAGAATAATAGCATTTGTTTTGCTATAGCTGGTTTGAGGTATTTATTTTTAAAGAAAGAATATACTCCAAAACAACTCTGCAAATACACCTCAATATTTTCAGTATTCGATCTGATATAATATATGGGGGGTATGACATAAACATCCTTTTATAAAATGTTCCTGGGGAGCTTCCCATTTTAAACTGTTCTTTCAACTTATGTAAACAAATAAGGAAGAACTTTAATGTCTGAAAACACACGAAAAAGGAAAGTAATTCAACACCTAAGGAAGTTGATATCAGGAGGAAAAGTCTCCAAAATAATCAATAAATAATTATTAAGCACCTACTAGATACAAGGGATTTTCTAGGTGAAGAAAATATAAAAATGAAAAAGGCATTAAACCTAACCTCACGGAATTAAAATTCTCCTGGATATGAGAGAAAATAATGTCTGAACCCTTATTGACTTTTAAGGCAGTATACTATTCAGAAATTCCATGATATTGTTATAGTGTTAAGTGACCTATATGCTCAGTATGAGCCAACAATGTGATGGAGAAGCACACACAAAAATAGAGGCTCATAACACATTTAATTTAAGTGGTTCTGCATTTGAGGGCCCACATAATACCAAGTAATTTTGATTCTCCCCCGATTTCTCTCTGTTCTGAGAGGTAAGCTTTTGCCTGATGATTTTATCTAGCCGCAGACCTCAACCTCTATATAACTGCCTCAATTTGCGAATATTTTATAAGGGTTAGTTATGAGAGGAAAAATAACAAGGGAGATAGGGTGGCAGAAGATGGGAGAGGCAAGGAGCTACCAAGAAAGACTCTTTTCAAACCCTATGTGAACCTTCAATTGATGGGTGCCAAGAGCCCATTCAAGTATATGATTCCTAGCTATCTTACAAAAAGTCATTGAACAAGAGATGATAAGTGTATTTTATATATTTATTTATATGAGTTATAACAAAGAATGAATAGGAGATCATCTAATGCTTTAAAAAATGCCAAACTGATATCAGGATACAAAACTTTTCTAAAGACAAAAAAGTATGGCTCATTCAAAGGGAAAACATAAAACATATAATAGAATAATTAGGTAAATGTTATTAATCAGGCACGTAATAAAGATAAGAAAATGACAGTTGGAGTGCCATATAGGTAGCAAAAGCGGAGAAGTTAGTGCTCAGTAAGTAGATCTAAGAGTCATCAGAATAGAGATAACTGAATCCATGGGAGCTGATAAGATCACCAAATTAAATAGCATATCAATTTTTTCTATAAAATATATTTAATTAATCCTTAAATATGCTAATTTGTCACTGAACCAGAATCTGATTTACACAACTAACTCCGAAAGAAAACGAAAAAAGAAAGATTAGACCTAAATCAGAACATATGATCCATATATACATATAATTATATATAAACTTTTATATATATACATATATATAATTTGAAAAGAGAAAATTTGACTAATTATTTTAATTTTAATGCAAGATCTATATTAATGACCCTTCCATACTTTCTTAACTTCCTTGTGCCTTTTATCAACTAAGATATCTAGATAAGAGAAAAGTGCCAATGACAGAACTCTGTGGCATACTCACAGAGAGTAGGCATGACAGAGATATAGCAAAGACTGAATAGGAATAGTTGGAAAGGAAGGAAAACCAGGACAGAATAGTAACAGTCATGCCCAACTCTTCAGGACCCATTTGGGTTTTTTTCATGGCAAAGTAAGGATTGAAAAAGGCCACTAGATCTAGCAACTAAGAGATCATTGGTAATGACAGGTAGCAGTTTTGGTTGCATGGTAAAGTTGGGAGTCAGTCTGAAGGGAGACAAGAAAGTAAGAAAAAGTGAGATTGAACAATAAGGAGAAAGTAGGATAACAGATGGGACAATCTGCTGTAGGAGATAGGATGAAGAGGAATTATTTGTGCAGGTAAATGAGTTTTGCCTCAGAAAGGGGAAGTACCATCTCTTCATATAAGAAAGGAATAAAGGAAAAGATAGTGGGAGAAGCTCTGTGATATATGATGAAAAGAGGTGAAGCTATGAGAAATCTGAGAAAATGAAAAAGGTTGGAAGATTCACTGATAAAAGTTTCATAGGGAGTTAAGGAAGTGCAAAAGTATTGCTTTGCCAGCTGAGAATAAGTAACATAAATCTTTAATGGAAAAAGTGAACACAGTTTCATGATTTTCTCCATCTTTGTTCTGCAGCAGTTAAGAAGGAAAAAAGGTGGTGGATTAGGAGAATACTCCAAGGTTGAGAATTGGCAGGGCAAGACTGGTAACAGGACAAGAGGGGAGAGACATGAGAGGAGAAATCAGCATAGTTTTGAATTCAAACACCAGAGTTAAGATAGGAAAAAGGAGGAGAGTGTAGCTAGGGTTATGGTTTTGAATAGGAGGTCAAGGCATTAGAGTTCATGTTGAGAACAAACTACAGTTTATTGGGGTTTCAAGACAGGGAAGTAGAGCAAGAATACATTGTGATAAGGAATTTCAGAGCTCATACCCAAAGAAAGATGTCTTGTGGGAATTAGCAAGATCAAATCTATGGAGATGTAAGGGTATAACTGAAGTAAAGTGGTGGAGTATGACATATGAATGAATAAGCTGAGGAACTTGGGAGTTTGGGTGCTTCAGAGAATATAATTATGGGTGCTGAAGTCTTCTAGTATGAAGGCAAGGATTGGGGAGGAGAAAAAGACAGTGAGTGAATTCAGTGATAAAAGAAGGGGAAGAGAATGCTGGAAGTCATTAGTCAACAGCTACCAGAATACTGATTGAGTTGTAGATAGACTGTCAACTTCAAAGGAAAAGAACATATCAATTGATGGTGATAAGAAAAGGGCCCAAATGTGGAAAACAGCAAGCAGCACTGAGTCAGGGAAATTAGTCAAATTGCAACCAGTTTGGGAAAAGGGTAGCCAAGGAAGCTGTGACATTTCAAATGAGTCAGTTTTCAGTGAGATCCAAGAGATTGAAGAAATATTAAAGAAAAGAATACTATAATGAAGTATGTAGTCATTTATTCAACAATTAAAGTGCCTGCATACATTGCAGGTCCTGTATTAGGTACTGAAGACACAGAAGCAAAAATTTAAATATTCCCTGACCCAATCGATTTTATATTCCATCATTGTTCTTGTGAAAGAAAGAATATTTCAAAAGTGAACATGGCAGAGAAAATACATGGACCCATCTAACCTCTATCAAATTACTTATCAAAAAGCTATAATGTAATAACTCAGAATGATTTCTCAAAAAGAAAAACCCACAATAACACAGAGTGAAATAATTTTTTTGGACAAAACAACTTAGAAGACTACTATAAGCGATCAAGTAAAGCTAGGTGAAGGTAGAGTGCAAATAACATGCCAGGGCAAGCCCCAATATGGCAACTGGCCTTGCGAGCAGCTGAAGCAGCATCATAGATCACCAAAACTCAGCAACAGATGGTATGGGGTAGGGTTGGTCAGACAACTGCCCAGAAAGAGATTTTAGGGTCTCTGTGCTGACTCTGGGTATAAGATTCTTGTTGTACTGCCCATATGCAGGACATATACTGGGCATGGTCCTAAGGAGACTAACAAACACCAGTTCTTATGGCCATAGGGAAATAGGGGACTCTGGATACAGGGTCATTGCTTTTGGTTAATTACAAACTAAAACACAATCCTGGAGAATATTCAACAAACTGTTCCATACAATGGAAATACAGAAAGCAGAAAGAACCAGCTCTGAAAACAAACAATACTCCTTTCACAACAGTTATAATAACCAACCTTCACATTATTTAAATAAATTTTTTTAAAAAGGAAAATGAGCAAACAACCAAAATAAAAAGACACAATGCAAATCTATTTTGAAGAAAAGGATGAACAAAACACAAACTCATAAGAAGACAACACAGTAAACAGTGATGCATCCGAATCCCCCAAGAAAAATATGAATTGTTTCCAAGTCTAAAGGGAATTAATAGAGGAAAAATCAAATAAAAGAGGGAAGAGAACAATTTGTGGGGGGGGGGGGGGAGGTGGGGGGATCAGTGATACAAGAAAATGATGAAAAAAAGAGTCAACAATTTGGTAAAAAAGGCACAAAAAATACTAAAAGAAATTAATATCTTTAAAATAAGAGTAGTAAAATAAGTAATAAAAAAGGCACAAAAATCCAATAAAGAAAAGAAATTCTTAAAAAAGCAGAACTAGTCAAATGGAAAAAGAGGTAAACAAATTCACTAAGGAAATTCAATCTTTATAAAATAGAAATGGCCAAATGGAAAAGGAGATACAAAGCTCACTCAAGAAAATCAAGTCTTGAAAATCAAAATTAAGCAAGGGGATTTTAATGACTAGATAGGCCATCAAGAAATAATTGAACAAGGTCAAAAGCATGAAAAAAAAAACAGAAGAAAGTGTGAAGTATATTATTGGACAAACAAATTGACCAGGAAAAGAAATCAAGCAGAGATAATTTTATAATTATGACCCTACCTGACAAACATGACCAAAGAAAGGGTTGAGAGCTTAAAAATTATCTTTCAAAAATTATCAAGTTAAACTGCTCTAATATTTTAAAAAGAGAGGGTAAAATAAAAATGGAAAGAATCTACTGATAATCTCCTAAAAGAGATCCCAAAAAAGGATAACTCCAAAGACTATTATAATCAAATTACCTAACTCCAAGGTCAAGGAGAAAATAATGCAAAAAAAGAAACAATTCAAATACGATGGGAGTCCCAGTCAGGATAACACAAGATTTAGCAACTTCTACATAAAAGGATCTGAAGCCCTGGAATATGATGATTCAGAGGGCAAAGGAGCAAGGATTTGAACCACGAATCACTTATACAGTAAAAGTGGTCATCATTATTCAAAGAGGGAAAAAAAAATATGTATTCAGTGAAATGAAGGATTTTCAAAAGTACTTTTCTGATGAAAAGACCAGTACTGAATGGAAAATTTGACCCTCAAATAAATACTTAAGAGAAATTAAAAAGATATGCAATATCCATACATGGAAAAATGATTCTTGTAACTTAAAACTTTATTATTATTAGAGCAATTATAATGAATATACATAGAAGGAAAGGGTATGAGCGAATTATGAGGAGATGGCTTAAAAAAGAAAATTAAGGCATGAGAAAGATGAATGCATTGGAAGAAAGAGAAAGAGTAAAATACAAGATGGTAAAATATCTCACAAAAAAAGCATAAAAGAGCTCTTACAGTAGAGAAGAAAATGGTGGAAAGAGGGACGTGAATATGTGGACTTACTCTCATCAGAATTGGCTCAATGAGAGAAGAACATACAAAATCAATTGCGTATAGAAATCAACCTTACCCTACAAGAAAGCAAGAAGGGAAGAGGATAAGAGAATGAGGTGGGGCTGATAGAAAAAAGGGCAAATTGGGGGAGGTGGAGACAAGAATAGGATGGAGAGCATATACACAGTAATCATAATAATGAAAAAATTTTCCAAGTCTTATATAGGCTTCATTTCTCAAATACATGGAGAAATAAATCAAATATATAAGAATACAGGTCATTAACCAATTGATAGATGGTAAAATAATAGTAACAGATAATTTTTAAAAGTAGTAAAGGTTCTTTATAAAACTGCAAAATAATGCTATAAATGAATATTAATTAGTGAAATATACATTCAAATATCTGAGGTACTAGTCAATGCCTATCAGTCTGGCTATGATGAAAGGAAAAGAAAATGATAAAACATGGAGGAGATGTGGGAAAATTGAGACACTAATGCACTGCTGGGGGAGTTGTGAACTGATTCAATTATTCTTTCCACAAAAAGCTAAAAAACAGTTTATTGCCTTTTATTTTGCAATACTATTGATAGGTTTATATCTCCCCCCCCCCCCAAAAAAAAAAACAAAAAGAAACTATCTATACAAAAACATTGAAAACATCACTTTCTTTTTGGGGGTGAGGGGGATTAGAAAACAAAGGGATATCCACAATTGGAGATTATCTGAGTAAGTTATAGTATATGATTATATAATAGAAGACAATTGTGCTATAAGAAATGAATAAAACAGAGGAACTCAGAAAAACCTAGAAAGACATAAATGATAAGAAGCAGAGTGAAATAAGGAGAATCAGGAGAACACTATTCAGAATGACAGGAATATTGCATAATGAATAACTGTCAATAACTTAACTGTTCTAAACTATTCAATGATCAAAAATTATCCCAAAGGATTCATGATTTGAAAAAATGCTGTTTTCAGAGAAAAATTACTAGTAAATTCTGAAATATAGAAAAAAGAAAAAACTACTTTCACATTTTCTCAAAATTTTTATTCTAATTTTCTATCACAATGGAAAAATATTTATGAGATTGCTTACCATCTCAACAGGAGAGGAGAGATGGTGGGAAGGGTATTAAAGGAGAGAATTCAAGGAAAAATATTCTTTGAAAAAATGTTGGAGGGACCATCCACATAACTGACTATAGAAACAACCAAACTAATGAAAATCACATGATTATCTCAATAGATGCAGAAAAAGCTTTTGACAAAATACAATACCCAGTGCTATTGAAAACAGTAGAAAATATAGGAATAAAAGGGCCTTTCCTCAAAATAATAAAAATTATTTTAAAGACCATCAACAAATATCATCTATAAGGGGGATAAAGTTAGTTGCCTCCCAAGTAAGATCAGGAGTGAAGCAGTGATGCCCATGATCACCACTACTATTTAATATTGTAGTAGAAATGCTAGTAGTAACAATTAGAGAAGAAAAAGAAATTGAAGGGATTGTAAACCTCAAAATTTCTCAGATTTATGAATGTTAGGGGTTTCCCCCATTGGGGAATCTTCTACTTAAAAAAATTCCCTAGCAGATGGTGAGAACTCTACTTGAGTGTCGGGGCTCCTTGCCTTGGGAATATCCCTACTCCACAAATTGACCAGGAAAAGAAATCAAGCAGAGATAATTTTACAATTATGGCCCTACTAGGGGACATAATTAGGCTGCTTTAGGACAGAGAGCTCCTTGAGAACAATGAAAAGTACTTGTGATCCATGCTTATGGAAGGGAAAGGAAGTTCTTTGAGTCATGACTGTTTTAGAATTGATACAATGGGATACTAAGTACCTATAAAGGTGGGGCAACTTGTAAACTACTTAAACTTAAAAGGGTGATAACTTATTCAGAGGTTTTTTCTAATGAAATTTGTCGACACAGCAGCATTTTTTTCCTGACTTACTAAAGAGATTAAAACTACTCAGCTGTGAATTCAAAATGGGCGGTCCTTTAGAAACATCTACAGTGATTGGTAGATGTAAGGACTTAGGGGAGGTGACAGAGAAGATTTTGCCCTTAAAAATAAGAGCTCAGGGAAGAGCTGAAAAGTCATTCTGAAACATTCAGATTGGAGAGACTCATTCTGAGGAGACTGATTCTGAAACATTCAGATGGAGGAGGGAGCTGGTGAAAGCAGCTGAGATGCTGCTGGCCTGGGGTCATTAGAAATCCTTACTTAGACAGATCTTATGGTGAGTTATAAAAAAACTGAATGATTTCTCTTTTAAGACTCAGGCCTAGGCCATATTGGCTTGAGGCCCTTCATACTTATTCCTTTCTTACTCTCTCTCTCTCTCTTTCTTTGATTACTCATTGTTCTCTATAAGACCCAATTGACTTGGGTATTTGAATTATTGGGAATATTTCCCTGGAGACCACCTTATATTTGATTTTAAACCCAAGACACTGTAGTGAAACATATTTCTGCGATCAAACTTATTCACCCTCTCTTATATCTATCACAATTTATATCTTCCATTATTTTAATCACTACAGTTTAAGACCTCAACCATTTTAAATCTCACAGGATCAAAATAGGCAGATGACATGATATACCCAGAGAATATAAGAAAATTAACTAGAAAGCTAGCACAAGTAATTCATAACTTTAGCAAAGTTGCAGGGCACAAAATAAATGCACAAAAATCATCAGCATTCTTATATGTTTCCAACAAAACCCAGCAGCAAGTTATAAAGAGAAACTCAATTTAAAATCACTCCAGAAAATATAAAATACATAGGAATCTAGTTGCCAAGACAAATTAAGGAATTATATGAACATAACTACAAAACAATGGGAATGGGAACTCACCTCTATTATTAGAGTCACAATAGAGTAATGGCAGATTAAATGAATTGACTATGGTCAACTAACATTGTTAATGTGACCATAGTCAATTCATTTAATCTGTCATTATAGTTTCATGTATGAATGTATGTGTGTGTGAGAGAGAGGGGGGGGGGAGAAAGCAAGAGAGAGAAAGAGGCAGAGAGAGGCAGAGAGAGAGAGAGAAAAAAGTTTTGAAATTGCCTCAAATTGTTTAGGTTCCTGCCAAGCAGAGGTATCTGCAGATTGATAAAATATTATGTGTAATATTATTTCATAAAACAATGAGAAAAAATGTGGGGATAAGTCTAAAAAAGCAAGAGGCACAACTACTCTATTCCAAATCATTTCAAAAGCATCCAAGGTTGAAACAGGAAAGAGAACAAACTTGGGAAAAAGTGGAAAAGATTTGTCAAAATGTATCTAATAAACAATATATTCTCTTCAACCATCACAATAAAATTATCACATTGGGGATCAAACACCAGCTTCTGATGTGCTACTTCAGGAATAGCATTGAAGAAAATCAAGATAAGAACAGTTAAATGAGATCACATATACACAAAGGAGCTCTGCATTGGGGGAAATCCAACTTTTGTGAGTACTGAGGGAAGCTATCAAATGTCTAGAAAAAATGATGCATGATATAATTACTAAAAAAAGTAATAATATGCCACTAATTATATGCCCACATGCCTATTTTATTAATAAGAAAAAAAAAGAAAAAATTGCCTTCAAAATGACGGTATGAGAAGCTAAAAGGTGAGTAATTAAGTAACCAATATTATTTCTAGACTTTACACTAATAAAATTGACTGAAAAATGCAAAGTGTATCATTATTTGTCAATTATGAAAAAGCATTTATGTAATAAACCAAAATACTAATTACTACTTTAGTCACTTAAGAAAAAAAGAATAACTTAAAAGTTTAATGGAATGATTTTGTTTAATGACCCACCATTCATTCATGTCAAAGAAGACATGTTAGGGATATGTAAGCTACTCAAAGAAACTTGCTATGGTTTGATCGATGTTCAGGGAAAATAATCAGTTAAAATTGGAATACTGATAATTTATGTGGTGCTTCTGTTTATAGATGCCATCATGCTTATTGATAGCACCAAGGCATTGAATATTACAGACTCTACTATATGAAATCTATAAATATTCAGAGTTTGGCCTAATTATCTAAACAGGGAAAATATTAGTTGAAGAATGTGTATTTTTTATAAACTATAATTTATAGCTAGAGAAACCATGGATCTCATTAGCACTGCTTATGATGAAAAAAAGACAACCTAGAAGATAATGAACTGGAACCAGAAATTAAAAGAAGTGCAGGAGGTCGGTTTACATTTGGGCATTTGAACAGTGCTGGTACAATTCCATTCAACCCACATTTATTAGTTATCTAGAATTGGTGAAGCATTAATTGAGGCATTATGGACAAAAAAGGCAAAAAATAAAATCTAAACCCTCACCTTAAGGAGCTAAAATACTATTTCATGAGTAAGCAAAAAAGAAAGTTCTAAAAATATGATACTTCTAATATGTACACAAATTACATTAAATATATTTTCATACATATATAAACTATATTATAACAAGCACATATAATCTAACTGGAGGAAGTAATATAAAGGGGTGGAGGTGAGGATGTAAGAAAAAAGGAAAAAGTTCCTATAGGAAATGGCATCAGAGCTGAGGCTTAAAGGAAACTAGGGATTCCCTGAAGTATGTATGAAGGAAGAGTCCATTTTAGGCAGTGGGTCAACCTATATAAATGTACAGAAGTATGAGTTGAAATGTTATTCATGTGGAAATAGGAAGTAGGCCTTTTTCGCTAAAATTTATAATATATGTAGAGTAATATGAAATCAGTCTGGAAAAATAGGCTGGAAACACATTGTGAAAGGTTTTGAATAGTTTCCACCTTTTGCCTGAAACAAAAGCATTTCTTTCAAAATCAATATTCTTCTGGTGATAAAATATGGTTTAAGTATTATGTCACAGTCTTAGAAATAAATTCAAAAGTCATTCAAAAGGAAATGAAGAACTTATGATAGTTATGAATGACTACAATAAGTCACTAATGAAAAACTCTTAAGAAATGTGGTATAATCAAGAGCATCAGAGATTAGAAAAGTACTAGTCATGTACTAAGAGCAAAGACTGACCAGTGGAACCCACTTACTGTTCTCTATATCCAAACCTATAAAAAGGTCCTCATATATACTTTTTGAATGTTGTAGAAATTTGGAGGAAGGATAAGATGGAATGAACTACATTAAGACAGTATCAACATCAATGGACTCTGTTAGAGAGGAGTAATCCAATTTGTGCAAGGAGCAATTTCTGACAGAAATAAGATGTAGAGAGAGAGAGCAGGGGGAGGTGCAAAAAGGAAAAAAAAAACCTGAAAGTTCCAGGAGGGAACCTGAAACTGGGGGAACTCCAACTGATCACTCTCTTCACCTAACTTCCAGCTGGGAACCAGAGAGAAGCAGGTCTCTCAGGCTAGGAAGAAGCTTGGGTCTCTGGGGATCAATTGTTTTCCTGTGAACCCCTGGATATCTCTCACTCAGTTCTCACCAACAGCACAGAACCATCAATCTCCATCTCTCTCCCTAACTTGTTCCTGGACTCCAGAACTCAAGTTTGTTAGCTCAGGAGTAGGGGCCAAATCAGTAGCTGGCCAGAAGAGGGTTCAAGGCCAAGAGCATTGAACCCCGAGACCTGGGGAGGGGGGCAGTCTGCCAGAGGGGATAAGTCAATACGGCTTCCTGATCACCCACTTCCCTTGCCTGACACCCTTACCTCTCCTTCCCTGTGTGAACCCAAATGAACTGTCTATTACTTTAAAATTAGGTCTGGCTAGTTTCTTATACTAGGAAAGGAGACTGAAGATTTGGGGACCTCTCCCCAAAAAGGAAGGTTAGCCCAGTATCCCAGTGATCAAAACAACCAGACCCAAAAAACAACCAACTCTCCTGGGCTGTGGAGTAATCCAACATTACTCCACATGTAATGTGTGTGTGTGTCTGGGGGGGGAAGGGGGTAAGTGGCTGTTGGTGTACCTGAAGGATACAGAGGCAGAGCAGAAGGGGTCAGTTCTGCCTCTCAAGAATAGCTAAGACCAAAAAGGGGGGTGAGGGTGGGAGTGTATCATCTTACCAAAGCTTTTCCTTCTAGTTTCTTTTCTCCAACTCCAAAAACCAGTTTCTGAGGAGACATACTCCCTCTCTCAGGGAGACAAGACTTGGTTTCCATCCCCCAAAAGAAAGCAAGTCTGTCTTCCCTCTGTGTACCCTTTCAGGCCCTACATTAAAACTCTCAGATTGGCTGAAGTTATGATTAGCTAAGCCTAAACAGGAAGAAACAAAATCTCTATCTGTGAAGAACACTGCCAACTTCTAAACAGTTTATTCTGAGATGATATTGAGCCAGGTGCAAGATAAAACTAAAATTTTAATGTAAACAGCTGATATTTCTCCTATAGGAGTCTACTTAATAGACTGAGTATCTGGGTAAAAAGTCAAGGGGAAAGATGGTCATATGGCACTTTACCAAATGTGAAGAAAGGGGCTAGTATAGCACTATATTGTATGTATGTACATGAGAACTTAACAACAGGTGCTCATGAGGGGTGGCAATTCTGGCAAAATAGCATAGAAACAACATGTCAGTTCTTCCTTTTGTATCTACTTAAAAATGTCAAAAAAGAGTCAATTAAAGGAAAGGATTTTGGTGAGGCAAAGTGCAAGCCCTACCACTATCCAAAACTTATCAAAATCACTTGTATCCTAAGATGTTGTGAATGGAAGAGGATGGAGAGGGATAAGAAAAACTGAATTAGACTGTTATTCTCCCAGAAAAGGGTTATAGTCTCTCTCAAGGTATATGTTATGATAGACTCCAGCTACCTAGCCAAAGATATCTGCCTATACGTTGCCCTTCCATTTCCAACAAATTCAGTTTCTAGCAGCAAATGCTGTTTTTATCAATCACTGTCTACCACTAAAGCTTGCCTTAATGATAATTCCATTCCTCAAAAGATAGAAGAAGCAACAAAAGAAAACTGCTATTCTAGAACTCATTCTCAGAAACAAGATTATTGAGCTGGACAAAATGGAAAATGATTGCTTCATCTTGGAACCTGTAATAAAGAAGGAGAAGAAAGCCAGGGACAGTCTGATATGCACTCTATATTTCACAAGTATCAATAGCAAAGGATTCACAGAAATAATAATCACTAGTATTTATGTAGCAAAGTGTTTTACAATTGTTAACTCAATTTAATCCTTGCAATTATCCAGGGAAATAGGTCCTATTGTTATTTACATCTTACAGTTCAAGAATATGAGGCAAACAGATGTTAAGTGATATGCTAGAAGTCATATAACTAATAAAAATCTGAGGCCAGATTTGAAGAAATCCCTGACTCCAGATTCAATGGGTCCCTAAATCCTAAAATTCTTATAGGGAAATCCATCCTGAAAATGTTTGAAGAATGAAGTTATAAAAAAATTCAAAAGTAAATGATTCCATTAAGGAAGAAAAAGGAGAACATAATTTTTAAAGGTAGAGTGTGAAGAATGATGAAAAGGAATAGAAAGGACGATGAATTCAAGAGCATGGAAAAATCCTGGGAGAATGTCAGGAACCCTGAAGCTCAGAAGGACCTGAGGGTAAAACAAAAATCTAAGCACAAGAGAAAATGAGAGGTTTTTGTTGTTGTTGTTGTTTTTGGTTTTGTTGTTATTTTTGTTTTAAAGAGAGAGGATATAACAGGGACAAGAAAATGAAAGGACAGAACAGCAGCTCAGAGTCAATTGGTCATCACTGTGGAAAGGAAAACTGAAGTAAGTTTAGGATTTTCTGCCACTCCAGTGGAACAAATAGCAGTTGGAATGTTAGAAGATATTGACAAGAATGTCAGTTGGTGGGGGAGAGGGGGAACTTGCAGAGTGACAGTTCTCTATTCCTAATTTTCCCAGCTGTGTGCTCTACCTGAATTCCTGTGATCCTGTCATCCAACAAAAGGATTTAAGGGGAGCAGTCTGAACTGTAAGGAAGGACTTTAGGGGGCATCAGCAGCACAAAGAGGCATGCCCAACCAGCTCTGAAGGTTATCTAGGCTATCTTAAAAAAAAAACACATTGAGAGTAATTCTCGTCCCTTCTGGTCGCCAAAAACTGTAAAAATTAAATTTTATAATAATAATAATAATAATAATAATAATAACAATAACAATAATAATAAATTTTAAGAGATTTATTAATGATCATTAGAAATCAAAGAATAGAGAAGTTAGAAAATAAAGACCATATGCCCATGGCTGGTTAGCCATTTTTTGGTCAACCCCACTCACCACGATCAATGATGATTCTACATCAGAGAGAGCCAGCCTCCAAAGCCCAAGCCCTTTATCCTCTGTCTACAGGAAATACGTAATGACAGGAAGTCAGTGGGCTCTTGGGATATGTAGTTCTTTTTTAGGGTAAAAGATTTTTCAATAATACATTGCTCCTTGAGACCCACGGAAGACTAGTTTCTCCAGTGGGTCTTGTAAATATACCAAATTTGAAATTGCATTAATTTGAGGATAAGAGGAAAAGAGAACAAAACCAATAATTGCTAGGCACATTGACAAAAAGCCAGTTAGGGGGAAGTCCCCTTTTGGCATAAGAGTATACATTCAAATTAAATGTTCAATCAATCATACCCAAAGTTCATTCTGGATCTTCTTGATGTAGTAGTCTGTGGTCTGTGGAGGCATCTACATGGTGCCTTCTAAGAAAAGTTCATATTCTGGATTTGGAGAGGTAGCATGTTTCTTAACCTAAAATTACTCTCAAAAAGAATTTAAAATTTGCAATTTAAAATAATAATAGCACATTCCCCCCCTGAAGAGGGTGTTGAAAAATACAGCAATTACTTAGGGATGCATGGCTGGGTTATGAGGTATATGAATTGTCAAGAGAAATCAAAACTATTTTAAAAATTCAAATTAAAAATAAGTTCTGGATGAAATATAGACTATCAGACCACAGATTTCTCACCAGTTTGGGGAAATTCCTATTGTGGTAACTCACATCTACTGTTAAATACAAAACTAGTATTTTAGATGAATTAAAAAAAAAAAACCCAAAGTAGTGCTTTTAGTCATTCCTGGAAGAAGCTTATAATCTCTGACTTTCAGACTTATTTTTCCCTATGGCTGTAATGCCCTCTATCTTATTTCTCCACTCCAATTGCCTAAGTGATCTTTACTTTAAAGGTTTTCTTTCTATAGCTCAAAAAGAAACTGGAAATATAACTAAAACAGAAAATCTGTTCAATTCCCCAGGTTCAGGAGGAACTGTTTCATTTTCTGTGTTTTTATCTCCAGGGCATAGCACAGGGTGGAAGCTTAATAAATTCTTGGAATCATGAAAAAGCATTTACACAATTAAATTTGAGGTCAAGAGGACCAAAATTCAAAACCTATCTTAGATACTTATTAATATGACTATGATCGAGTCACTTAATTTTTAAGAAAGATTTAGTTTCTTCATCTTAAACATGGAAATAAAACTACTTGCCTCAAAAAGTTGTTGTGAAAAACTTAGATAATTGTGTTTTGCAAATAAGATAAAAAGACTTTGCAAACAATAAACTATTATATAGTTGCTACCTACTGATTTATTTTTTGTTGTTGTTTTGAATGCTACTAATGTCACTGCCGCTAAGTAATCTTTACCACTATTCCAGTCCAGAAGAAAACTTTCATTCTCAAATTCTACAGTATATTTTATGCATCTTATGTACTAAGAAAATTACATTAGTATTCTCTTTTTTGTCAATACTACTCCCCCAATATACTACAAGACTGTGAAAGCATGAAAAATTTTATAATTCTTTCTTTTATTGCTTTCACAGCTTATTTGATGGCAAATAATTGTCTTTTTAGTAAGATCTTCAAATAGAAAAAGCATCCCCAATTAAAGAAATTAGTAATCATAAAGCACTATGAATACATGTCAGAGTATTGAGGACTATTATTAATAGTCTTTTTTCATATCATATTAAACTACTATAATAGTGAAGTTTATATAGCCTGTATACCTGACCAGCATGTGCTATAATGCTTCACTGTTGATGTTCCAGCATTTTTTGACATATGGCACCAACTCACAGTGAGGTGAAAACCATGTCACAAGCAAGCTGCTTTTCCAGCTGTGACATGTCTATATAAAGAAGGGGGGGGGGGAGTACAGGGGGGAGGCACCTCTGACAATAAGGAGAGAAAGGAAGAAGAAATTACTTTTCATTTTTTTCCTAGAGGGAAGGCAATGTATTTAAATCTACTCTGTAGATTATTATGATTTCAACTTAGTAACCCTCAAAAGCTAAATACTATGAAGTCTTTTTAAACTACCATTAGCACCTTATATTGAATTATTAGAATTAGAAAACAATAACTAAACAGAAATGACAGCTTCTGTTTATCAGTTCTAAATACAGGAAGATAGATACATCACTTTTAGCATGGACTTCTGATGCAAATAAAAAGTATATAATAATCTGTTTAAGAAGATAGTAACTTAATATGCCCAGTAACACCAAGACAAATCTCCAATCTTGATAATATAAGTGCTTTTAATGGATGCATTGTACAGAGGAAAATTCAACTATATAAATATATAATGTATTTGTCACTATAAGAAAAATAATTTTAAAGGAAGCATATTTATATATCATTTCTACCAGCCTTATAAAAGATAATTTAGTAAAGTTGAACAAATCGTACTATTGTAGTTTACACACTTGAATTTAACTATATTTTTATGCTCTACAAATATAACTGAAAACTAAACAGCAATCAAGTATACCATTGTCATGCTATAGCTTTAGTTGATTAAAAAAATATTAGATGATTAAAAAAATTTTTTAAATGGGGGAGCGGGTTATAAACAAAGGAGCCAAAAGATCCTTCAGTGTGCTTTTCAAATCCAACTCATTTGAAGTAAAGGCAAATGTCAGTATCCCTTCCTTGGATTTCTTTTGTGTTATTATAAGCAACTTAAATTTTTACAGGCATTAAAGATTCTCTTTGTGCATCAAAGAAATTAATAATAAAATTTTGATCTAACATTTAAATGCCAAAATTGAAATTAATTCACACCCTAGGAAAAATAATAATAAAACTAAGTAAATGAAAGAAATTTAATATAGAAACTAAGCTTTAAAATTGTCTGAAAAGTTTCCACTTTAAAATATTACATATTGCTTGCTATTCTATTCTGAGTTTGAACACAAAGGTTCTTTAAAATGTAAGAGTATCTAGCAGCAATGCAATGATCCAGGACAATTCTGAGGGACTGATGAAAAGGGATACTATCCACATCCAGAGAAAGAACTGTGGAAGTAGAACAACAGAAGAAAAACAACTGCTTGATCACATGAGTCAATGTGGATATGATTGGGGAGATAGACTCTAAACGAGTACTCTACTGCAATAATATGGAAATAGGTCTTGATCAATGACACATGTAAAATCCAATGGAATTGAATGTTGGCTATGGGAGGGGGGTGGGAGTCAGAGAGGGAAATAACATGAATCAAGTAACCATGGAAAATTTTTCTTAATCAATTAAATAAAATTAAAAAATAAATAAAATTAAAATTCAATGAGGCAAATATGAGTATCAGTTTGTTAAAAAATTCATGAAAATTAAAATAATTATGAGATATCTTTTATATTGTTGCATATATGTATATATGTACATTTATTCTGTATAAAAGAAAAAAATCATCTCAATGTCAATACTGAAAATAGGAAAGTGTGTATGTTATGTACACATAAAACAAAATATTAGACTTCAAGAAAAATTGAAAACCTTGGATAAAAAGTTAACTGTTTAGCTATGAAGCAACTCAAAAGGAAATAACATAGAAAACAATAAGATTGCTAGAAAAGGGTCAAAGCTTAATCTGTGCACCTCGAAAAGAGACAGCAAAAATCAGAAATCTAAACTACTGAAAGGAGAACTGTCACATGAGATGTTTATCTTTAATAGGTTTCTCCTAGAAAAACATCAAGGCTGATCTATTACATGAATTATGAGACTATTTACCAATTAGAGTGCTGATGGACAGTCAACAAGGTAAGTTGAATTACAGTTATAGTATATCAGGAATGGGGGATGAGGGGACTGAGAGGAGAAATATACCTCCATGCCAGCAGAAAAAATTTTACAAGCATTATAAAACATAAAATAGTACAGCCTGTTTAATCCTAGATAATGCAAAAGAAAATAAGATGTAAGGAGTTTTCTTTATAAAACTCTCCAAAATAGAAGGCAAGCAATATGAAAAAACACACTTTTGTGAAAAAGCATCTATTATATATATATATATATTTTTACCTCAATTCACTAAAATTTCAATAGACCACTTCTGTCTAAAAATGGAGGAGACAAAGTTTAGAGAAGGCATCCTTGACATCATGCACATTACAGTATATTCTGTATTAAACGAATCCCAAAATATCACCCAGGAAAAATATCACACTTTCCAGAAGATCAAGATTCAGGTGTAGTTTTGAAACACAAATATCTTTCAACATTAAAATACATCAGTAAATTTGTGATGTCAGTCTTTTGTCCACCAATGCAGATGATGAACTACTGACAACTTCTCACCTTTCATAATTCCTGTTCATGTTTTCATATAGATTCCACAGAGAATCAACACATCTGTAATCAATGCATCCAAGTTTTTAATTTTTGATAAAAATCATGTTACCAATTTATTTTTTTTTGTTTAATTTCATTTGGCCAATAGACTTGGAATCAGAAAGATCTAAGTTCAAAGCCTGTCTTAGACATTACTAGCTTCATGATTCTGGAGAAGTCAATTGACTTCATGCTGTACAATGAAGGAAATAAAAGTTGATGGACATTATCAACTCAAAACTCTATGATTCTATGACCTTTAGAACAAGAAAATAATAAAGTAAGCTTGTCCATTATTTTCCTTCTTATTTCAAGTTTTAGGGTTTGGGGGAGTTGGTTTGGTTTTTGTTTTATTTTGTTTTCCTTTTGTTCATGAAAAGTTAATAAACTACAGAAGAAAGAACTCTATTCTACATTGTAGGAATAGGTAGGTAAAATTTTATTTTATATAGATAAATATTATAGAACATAAGTAGACTAAGAAAAATATACTTTACCTACATGATTCCATGCAAAACTCACATAAAATTTTTGACCGTAATATATTCTGAACAAAAACTTAGTGTTGGCTTTTGTTATTTTATTAGAAATTTTTTAACTGAGCCTTGAATGTTTTCTTTATAAACTAACTAAAGGATAAAAACACATTTGAATTGAACACTAGGTTAATACAAAAGTTGTGTGTGCCTAAGAAAAAATTTTAAAATAAATTATTTGAAATAAAAAATTTATTTAGGATTTTCTGTGATTAATTTAAAAATGTAAATGTACTTTTGAATAATTCTTTTTCAATGGTGGAAAACACTAATTTTGTTTCAAAACTGGAACCCAGTTTACCTCCAAACTTTCAGGATAATAAATCCCAGTTAAACACAAGCTGTATAGTACCTCAAATTTCCTAATATACTAGTTCAGTTTGGCAAATCAGAGTAATCACTGATAAAGGATGTCACTTCTACTCTACTGCTGTTGTTTTTTTTTTTTAATGAAAATAAAAAAACCTTAACTTTCATATGAGAATCAATATTGGATATTAGTTCTAAGGCAGAAGAATGGTAAGGGCTAGGCAATGGGGGTCAAGTGGACTTGTCCAGGGTCACATAGCTAGATAGTGGCTGAGTCCAGATTTGAACCCAGGACTTCCAATCTATTGAGCCACCCAGCTGCCCCCTCTACTCTACTCTTAATTCCAAGATTGAAAAACCTTTTCCCTCCTTTGAAGTATACTGTAAGGAATTTTGAAAACAAGCCCAAATCTAGAGACATTACAAACTCAATCCATTAAACAGTAAATTCATTAATTATCCCCGTCCCCCCAAAAGGACCCTCTATTATTTTATACTTCCTTAGTTCTTGTCAAAGCAAGTACTGTCATCCCAAACTCTAATGTTTATAACATAATCACTACCTTCAATCTTTCATATTTCTTTACCCTATACATATGATTTATGCAAACTCATTGGCATTTATACATTTACGGCATCTTTGAAACCACCCATTTCTCTCTACTCACACAGTTAAGCACCTTAATTCAGGAATTTATCACAACTAATATTGTTCAGTCGTTTTCAGGTGTGTCTGATAATTTGTTACTCTATATGGGTACTTCTTAGTAAAGATATTGGAACAGTGTGCCATTTACTTCTCTAGCTCATTTTACAGATGAACAGACTGAGGCAAACAGGGTTAAATGACTTGAGCAAGGTCACATAGCTAGTGTTTGCATCCAGATTTGAACTGAGGTCTTGCTGACTCTAGGCTTCATTTCCTACATCAACTAGCTACCCATGTTTCCTGAAGAGTATTGCAGTGGACTCCTCAATATTCTCCTTTCTCAAGGCTCACACTATTTCCAAAATAATTTTCCTAAACTAAAAATCTAACCATGTCACTACCATATAAAATCAATTCCCATTCCTTCCTTGTGCCTCCAGATAAAATATAAACTCCTGTGTTTATCTTTTAAAGCCTTATGAAACCTAGTCTCAATTACTTTTTCTAGCTTCAATGAACATAATTCTCCTTACTCTATTCTATGATCAAGGCAAACTGGTCATCTCTCCCTTACTCCTGATACTCCATCTCCCAACTCTATGATATTCCAGTGACCATCAAACATATATGGAAGAGGTTCCCCCCTTTTTAAAAATTTATTTGTATGCAACATTTAAAATATTAATATATTTAATTATTTCACTCCCTCTCTCTTCTCAATAGAGAAGGCATTATTTGACAAAAGATACATATACTTTTAAAAATGTCTTCCTTATCTCTATCAGTTCTTCCTCTGGAGGTAGACACATGTAAGTCAAAGGCTTTTCTGTTGTATATAATGTTCTCTTGGTACTGTTTGTTTTGCTCTTCATGATTAAGTATTTCCATAATTTTCCAAAATAAACCTGCTCATCATTTCTAATGGTGCAAAAGTAATGCATCACAATCATATGCCACAACTTCCTTACCCTCTCACCAATTGATAGGCATTTTCCCACACCCCTTGGGATTTCCTTTCTTCCTTGAAAATAGCATGCATGAACTACCTTTTGCATAAAGCCTTTCCTGACCCATCAACATCTATAGTCTCCCTCACAAACAACCTTGCATTATTCTATATTTATTTCCCACACTATATAACATAGTCCTTGTGAGGAGGAATCATATCCTTTTGTCTTGTTTCATGAGTGTCTAGTACAAGAGATGTCACATAGTAGGTACTTAAATAAACACATGATGAATATATGTGTCTGTGTGTATAGAGAGATAAGACAGATAGATAAACAGAGATAACAAAATATGGTTATCAGTACAAAGCACAAACATTAATATAACATAAAAACATCATATTATGGAACAGTAAAATATCAATTATGAAAATCTTAATAATCTAACTTAAGGCATAAATAAGAGTTCAGCAAAGTAAAACATAGGAGGTAAGGCATAGAATCTGGACAAAGTTGAAAAGGACACATAAAAATTAAAAGCTTTAAATGAGTCAGAGATGAAAAAAAAATTTCAATACTATTTTATAATTTAAATCACCTTTCCAATAAGATCAGGAGTAAAAGCAAGTGTGTCCATTGTTGATAAACTGCTAAAAATGTTGGCTAAAACAATAAAACAAGAAAATTTTAACTAATAATAAGCTCTTATTATTGCTTTTGGTAATAATGTTATATTTGGAAATAATGAGTATAAACAACTTAATATATACAAAGAAAAGAAGAAGGCTGAAAACTTTAAGCTTTAAATCTGGAGATCAAATTGAGCCAGTGAACAAAGATAAATTCCTTGACCTCCTCTAGACAAGACACAACAAGCATAAAACAAGTAAGAAAAAAAGCTTTGATTAAATCTGTTAAGAGATTTGCTGGCATCTTGAAATCAAAGTATGATAAAAAGATTATATTTAAACAATTTACATTAATACAATACTTGGGTCTGTGAAACTGTAATATGGAAGATAAAACATTAGGAAGGCATCCTAACAAAAACCTGTACAATTTCACTAGAATACAGACCCATCATCTTATAACAGGTATAGAAAGATTAAGACTTCCTTAGCAAAAAGAGAAAGATGATTGAGATGTTATCAGAAGACAGTATGCAAATATGAAAAGCAATACTTTTTTAAAAATATAGACATCATTTTATTGAGCAATAGTAATGAATGATGACAGGTATACAACATTGGATTTGTAAAAAAAAAATAGTTTTCCTATAGATGAGGCCTTTGAAATGACTAAAAAAAAATGGAAGGAAGACTCTATAATTAATTCAGCCAAGAAAAAAGAGTTTTGTCAAAATCAGAGTTAGTTGGATTCATGGAAATAACAAAGGTTGTAATGATAATTCAGAAACAAGAAATTGTCAATATAATTTTTTAAAGGTAAGCATAATGATCATCAGAAATTATGAAAAGGAAAATGTAGAATTCATACAACATGTTGCAACAGGCTGCAAAAATTAGCACATATCAAATGTGTTATAACAACTCAATGAATTTTATTCACAAATAACTTCTGATTCTACAATTCAGACTTCCAAATTTTCTTAAGAATTCACTCAAAATCACCAATAGAAAAATGGTTAAGGGATATGAATAAGCAGTTCTCAGATGAATAAATCAAAATATACCACTGTTGGAGTTTGTACCTCAAAGAAAAAATAAGGAAAAATACCTGGACAAAAATATTTATAGCTGAGCTCTTTGTGGTAACAAAATATTGGAAAATGAGGGGATGCCCCTAGATTGGGGAATGGCTGAACAAATTGTGGTATCTGATGGTGATGGAATACTATTGTGTATTGTGTTGAAAGGAATGATGAACTGGAGGATTTCTATGGGAAATGAAAATATCTCCAAGAATTGATGCAGAGCAAAAGGAGCAGAACCAGGTGAACATTGTACACAGAAACTGAAATATTATGACACAATCAAATGTAACAGACTTTTCTACGAGTAGCAAAGCAATCATCCAGGACAATTCAGAGGAACTAATGAGAATGAACATTATCCACATCCAGAAGAAAAATGTGTGATTGGTCATGTGGCTTAATAGGGATATGGTTGGGGTATTGGTATTAAAAGATCACTCTACTTAAAATATGAATAACATGGAAATAGATTTTGAACAATGATACATGTATAAGCCAGTGGAACTGCTTGTCAGATCTGGGAGCGGGGAGGGAAGATGGATGGGAAATCACGAATCATGTAACCATGGAAAAATATTCTAAATAAATATATTTTAAAAAGGTTTGAAAGACTTTACTCAATAAATTGCCTAATATAATAGAAGTAAGAGCAATCCACAACAATTAAGCAAAACATTGCAAATATATGTCACCATGCCTAATAAGCATAATAGCCAAACTGGATGGTATAAAAATTTGTTATCAAGCCAGTCGTCTTTATAAGATAAGGAGTAAAAATGTATATTATCAACACTAATACTTGAAATACCACTAAAAATGCTGGCTATAATAATAAGACGAGGGGGAGGGGGAACTAAGGAAAAAACCTTAGAGAAGATAGCAAAAAAAATTTTAGAGTTTTTTTTGCAAATAATATAGTGAACTTAGAGAACCCAAGAGTGAATTCAAAATTAGGTGAAATAATAATTTTAGCAATGTTATTGGATATAAAAACAAATTCAAACAAACCATAAGCATTGCACATTTCAGACAAAACACAGTAGAGATCTGTAATAGTGTAAATGTGTAATAGATGTGTAAAAAACATGTAAGTCTATCTACCACAACCATTCAAATTTAGAAAGATTTATTAAGCATTTCATATGTGCCAGGCCCTAGGCTGAGACCTGGGAAAACAAATAGGTAAAAGATGAAGCCTGTTCCCATCTTAAAATCTAATTATTGGAGGTGGAAAAATAGTGGACTACATTCAAACAATTATGTATAAACAAGATATATGAAGAATAAATCAGAAATAATCTAAAAGAAAAAGGCATAAGCATTAAGAGAGATCAGTAAGAATTCTTAAGAAAAGTAGGCCTTCAGCTTAGAACTGAAGGAAGTCAGAGAAGGCAAGAGGAAGCAGCACTGAAAACAATAGCCAAAGAAAAATGAAATTCCAAAAAACCATCTACAAAACACTCTTAACACAAATAAATTGAAAAGATTTAGAATTTAATTGGACAATGGTACTTAACAAAGATAGCCTAAGTCAAAATAACAAAATTAACTATACAACCTAAATGAAAGTAGAAAAGATGAAGGTCACTTGGAGTACAAAAAGGTCAAGAATATAAGGAAAATAATGATGCAACAAATCAGTAATCATCAAAATTATTTAGTACTGGCTAAGAAACAGAGTAGAATAGATTAAATATACAACATAAAGAAGGAAATGAACTTTGTAGTCTATTATTCAATATAACCCAAACTCAAGTTTTTGAGACAAGAACAAAAATTTGACAAAAACTGCTTAAAAACTGGAAAGCAATTTGACAGAAACTTGATATAAACCAGTGTCTCATAATTTATTCCAAGATAAATGCCAAATTTATATTTAGAAATTTAATGGTAAAATCACAAAGAATTTCGAGGGGCAAAGAAAAAATATTTCAGATCTGTGAATATGGAGTGAGATCATGTCTAAACAAAGGATAAGTATTGTATAATATAAAATGGATAATTTGATATATAAAATGTAAATTTGATACTTCACTGCCCCCACCAAAAAAAATCAATGAAGCTAAAACTAGAAGAGAAATAAATTGGCGAAAGAAGGAAATACTTGCAACAAATGTTGCTGATAAGAATCTAATTTCGAGGATATACAAAAAATTTAATTCAAATCTGTACCTGTCATTCAAAAATTGATAAATGGCCTAAAGATATGATCAGTTTTATAAGGAATAAAACAAGAAAATTGTCTATAATTGCTTGAAAAAATGCTTTAAAATACTAAAAATCAGAAAAATACTAATTAAAGCAACTTTAGTTCTATCCCACATTGATTAGATTAGCAAATTTGACAAGAATATAAAATGACAAATGCTGGAGGATATAGGGCAAAATGGTCATATTAATTCACTGATGCTGTATTAACAAAATAGTCCAGCCACTATGGAAAGCAATTTTTAAAAAATATGAATAAAGTACAAAAACATTTATGTCAGCTTTTTTGCTGTAAACTTTTTTTAGGAACAAAGAATTTGAAACTAAGAATATACCCAGAATTTGGAAATACCTGATATTATGGTATAAAAATTCATGTTGTATGATGGAAAGAGCAGAATCAAGATAGCCAAGTATTTAATAAAAACACAGTAAAAATAAATAAGTTTAAAAGCCCTCCCCCCTCTCTCACACTAACACACACACACACACACACACTGTTTTGTTTTTCTTGACAATGCAGAGTTATTATAAAGATCCTAAATGGGAAATAAGAAAAAATGAATTTGTTAATTAAAAAATAAATCTAAATCATGGTCAAAGATGACAAAATACACATAGGTCCATGCATTCTCATCTACTAATGGAGTTGTGTCAAAAATTCTTTTTTTAGCCAAGAGAATACAGGCTTGATTTCTTTGATTTCTATATATATTAAGTGACCTACAAAAAACATCAGTTTTATCCATCTTCATAATAGTTGAAAGAATATTAAGCACAAAATGGTAATATCAAGATAGCAACTTATCCTAAAATGGTTTTTATGCAAATTTCATTAAACAACATGATATGAAAAATCTTTAAAAATAATAATCATGGAAATGATATACATTGAGGTCATCTAAAGTTGATGATCAAAAATATACAAATAGAAAAAAATTAGAGTAAATGTAAAGAAAACAATTATTAAACTATCAAATTTCTCCTTAAGGAAGTAGTAGGAACTCAAATAATTTAATACAGAGACAGATAATCATAAGGAACATACAATAGAGGAATATGACAGAAAGGATGGACTGTATGACCCAAAAGGTCTTTTGAATCTCTAATTCTAATGATTCAGAACTCTGTTAATTCATGAGAAGCTTGGGGCAAGAATGAAATAAAAATTCTATAAAGCTTTTACATAAAATAAACTAGCTTGAGGGCTAAATCAGAAAATGGAACATTTATTTTTCCCCAAACCCAATTTCAGATTTAGTAATTATAAATATAGCCACAATACGATTATTTAATGTTGATACCCAGAAGCCAAGAATTCTCATAGATTGATTGGCTTCAAGGGAAAGTAGTAAAACACTGACCAAATGATAAAACAATGTTCAAAAATATAACCTCCTCTGGTAACAGAGGGCATCCAATATTTCTAAAATTTTTAAATAAGAATTACTGCAAAAATTCAGAAGACAATGGAATTAAAGCTAGAAGGCAAATTAGAAGTTATATGACCAAGCTATGTACTCTTCAGTTTTACAAATAATTGCTAGAATTTATGTGGTGCTTAAAGGATTGCAAAGTGCTTCATAATATTATCGCATCTTGTCTTCATAATAAAATTGAGAGTTAGATTACAAATAATAAGAAAACTTAGGAAGACAGAAGATTGAATGCTATGGAATTCTCCATTCTAGAAGAAGATGCAATGAAGCAATCATTTTCAATATGGTAAATGTAAGAAAAATACTCATTTCTGCCCTGATAGTTATTTTGGTTTATTCCTTCAAAGTATTAAAGTTTTACATGTAATGAATTTCAAAAAAAAAGGAAAATTATCACATAAGAAATAAACCCCTTAGGAAAACCAGATCTCTCAAAGCAAGATTATATACAAGGAAACATTTCTCAAAATTGCCTCTAATTGCTTTTTTAAACTAATGAATTAAATGTATTTTGGATATTTTTCAAGGACAAAAGAATCATAGTAGACTCTTTAAAGGCAGATTGTGAAGGAAGTTTGATTGTATTTTAGAAGGAATAATAATAATGTTAGCATAATAAGGTACATGTTTTATCCCATGGATATCTGGATGTAGAGTTGAGTTTGTAGAAATGTATTCTTGCTAAATGCTATTATTACAAAAGCACACAATAATTTAAAGTAAAACATTAATTAAATACATTAAATCAACTCAAATGAATATCATCAATATATTATTCTTATTAGTAACAATAATAAGAAATAGTATTACTAATAATTTATGTAGCATTTATTATATGCTGAGAACTATACAAAGAACTCATTTCATCCTCATTATAGCTTATGAAGTAAGTGTTGTTATTATTTCTATTTTGCAAATTAGGAAATTGAGCCAAATAAAGGCTAAGTTACTTGCCCAGGATCATATAGCTCTTTCTAAAGCCAAATTTGAACTCAGATTTTCCTTAAATCAAGCCAAGTGTTCTATCCATTCAACATTGAGATTCTATCTAATTTTAAAGCATTCATTCTACAAATATTTAATCAGACAAAAAATATTTATTAAGCAATTATTATGTGCCTAGCCAAGTCCTAAGCACTGGAGAGATAAAAAAGAAGAAATAGATAACTTTGCTCTTAAAGGAGACTACAATCTAATAGAGGAAACAACAAGCAAACAAATATATACAAACTATATAGACCAGTGATGGTGAACCTTTTAAAGAATGAGTGTCCAAACTGGACCCTAATGCCACACGTGAGTTCTTGCTTTACCCCTGACAAGGGAGGGAGGAAGTACTCCCATGGGACAGCTGCTAGACAAGGTGGGTCTGTTGAGAAATGTCCTCAGGCATGCCTGGAGAGGGGGAGGGGAACAGCAGTTTCTGGCACATGTGGCATAGTTTTGCCAATACAGATATATAGTATAATAGGAAATAATTAACAGAGAGAAGGCACTAGAATTGAGAGGTATTAAGAAAGGCTTCCTACAAAAGAGTTTTTAAGTTAAGAGTAAGAGTTTTAGTTGGGACATAAAGGAATCAAGGGAAGCCAGGAGATGGAAATGAAGATGGGGCATTCCAACCAGAGAAAATACCTTGAGTCAAAAGATGGAGTATCTTTTTCATGGAACATCAAAGGGGTCAGTGTCACTCAATCAGAGTAAAGAACAGGGAGAAAGGTATAAGAAGACTGAAAAGACAGGAAGAAGAGGGTTATAAAGGGCTATGAATGTCAAAAAGAGGACTTTGAAAGTGATGCTAGAGGCAATAGAGTACCACTTGATTTAATTAAAGGGGTAGGGTGGCATGGTCAGTCATGAATTTTAGGAAAATCACTTTGGTAGATGAATAGAGAATGGGCTAGACTGGGGAGAAACTTGTAGCTGGTATTTGAATTAGTCTTGGTGAAAGGTGATTAAGGTGTATTGCATGGAAGTACAAATGTCAGATGAGAAAAGGTATGATATTCAAGGTAGAAATGATTGGACTTGACAAAAGGTTCTCCCTGAGGTAAAGGGTGGTAACAAATAGTAAGGAGTTGAGGTTGAGAGCCTAAGCAATAAGAGGAAGGTGTTGTCTTCTACAATAACATGAAAATTAGAAGAGGAGGAGATTATAATAATGAAGATAATGAGCTCAGGTTTAGGCATGTTGATTTTAAGATATCAATTGGACATCTAATTTAGGATGTCCAAAAGATGAAAGACTGAGGATCAAAAGAGAGGTTAGGGTACAAATAGATAGGCATGAAAATTATAAGCACAGTTACTATGGTCATTAAATCCATGGGGTTGATGAGATCACAAAGTGAATAAGTATGAGGGGAAAAGAGATGAGGACACAGGACAAAAATCTGTGGAACACATTAGAGTATATGATATGGATGGGTATGCAGCAAAGAGACAGAAAAGGAGTCATAGACAGGAGAAGCAGGAGAGAGTAATGCCCAGAAAAACCTACAAAGAATAAATAACATGAATAGATAACATTTACATAGTGTTTACTATGTATAAAGCACTGTAGGAGTAGTCTCTCAGTGACCGAGAATGACAATTGTCTTTGTGCATTTTCATCTACGGTGTACCCTCTACGGTGTACCCTCATATGGCTTTGAAACTGTACTATTATTATTAATCTCACAACAACCCTCAGAGGTAAGTGCTATTATTATCCTCATTTTAAAGATAGGGAAACTGAGGTAAATAAAGCTTAAAATAATCGCATAATAGTCACACAGCTGTTAAATGTCTGAGGCTGTATTTTGAACTTAGATCTTCTTGACTCAAGGTCCAATGATATACCCACCACATCACTTTGTGGAGGAAAGATTAATAAAGTCTCAAAGGCTGCAGAGAAAGGGAGAAGGGGAATCAAGAAAAGGCCTTTTGAGTTGGTGATCCAAGTCATCACTATAAACTGAAGAGGGCACTAAAGGTGGAATGATAAGGTTAAAAAAAAATTGTATGGCTTTAGAAACAGAGTTAGAGGAGAGAAAGTGGAGGTATTATTTGTTGATGGCCTTTTCAAGTAATTTAGTCATAAAGGGTATAACCATGATAGGAAGATACTTAGCAAAGATTGTGGGAAGGACAAATTCATTCTCTACTATGAAAAAGCAGAGCAACAAAATGAGTGGTAAGTAGAATTAGTCATGTGCTCTGAAAGAATTTATCATCTATTAGAAGAGTAGAGATTTTTACACAAAGTTAAAAATATGGTATAAATTAATGATATTTATATAGCAAGAATATCATGGACTGTTAATACTAATGATATCCAGAAGAGAGGATGATCAATATGGCTGTAATAGTTATGAAAAGTTTCTTGGATAAACCATTATTAAAGGCTCTCTGAAGAAAGTATAGGATTTCAACAAATTTAAGATAAAAAGGTGAGATAAGACATAAGTAATAAAGGCATTCTAGGTGAAGAAAAATCATAAACAAAATGAAAGAGGAAGGGAAAGGGAAAGTAATTTATAACAAATCTAATTTGAATGAGGCATAGGAAATGAAAAAAAAAACCCTATAGAACATAATACTGAAAGGGCAAATTGGTGCCACTATTAGAAGAGAAGAATCTTGATTACAGGCCAATGGGTATGATTTATTCAAAAGGAAATAAAGCATAAGGCAACAGCAAAATTGCAAAGACCACAACTAAAAGAGATCTTTTAAAATTTAATTGGATAGGGCTAACCAAGTTGGACAGAGGGAGAAAAATTAAGAAAAGTGAGGTCAAGTAAAGAGGCATGAGGTAGTAAAGAGCTAGAAAAAAGCTAGTTGAAATAGGAATGAAAAATACCACGAATGATGTTATTGTCCAATCATGTAAGTCATATGTGACTCTCCATAAACCTATTTGAGTTTTTCTTAGCAAAGATACTGGAGTGGCTTGCCATTTTATTCTCCAGCTCTTTTTACAAATGAAGAACTGAGGAAAAGTTAAGTGACTTATCCATGGTCACATAGACAGTAAATGTTTGAAGCCAGATTTGAACCTGGGAAAATGAATATTTCTGATTCCAAACCAGAGTGCTATTCACTTCATCATCTAGCTCACCTGAAAGGCATAGCAACAAAAGATTAATCAAGTAAATTCATAGTTACTAAAATTCATAATAATGTATATTATCCAAAGACAAAAGCAGACCCGGGAGGCACAGCACATAAAATGATCATTGGCATAATTTTAAGGAAACAAATGTGTTTTGAATATCTAATGAAGGAAGGAAATATGATGAAATTTAAAATTTTAGTTACAATTGTTAAAGATCACACTATTTGCAAATATTTAAATCTATTGATTTCCACAAAAGTTATTTGATTATGGCTAAAAATTCCTGATAGATTTCTAGTGTTCCTCATATGAACAAGGGAATAGACTTAACAAACCAAAATAAATCAAATAATTATTTGCCATTAGATAGATTTTTAAAAAAATAACACTGATAAAATTTATAGTCACCATGAAAGTTTTTGCTTGACAATCTTCCATGGGACATAACAACCATTGCTAAACTGATAGTAGCAAGAACAGTATTAGGGAAGATGGTGTTCTAACTCTACTCTTATTAACCCCACTATCAGTCTTCTATCCCAAGATAAAAGGATTTCTGAAAAACAGTAGAATCAAATACTAAAATGCTCTAATCCAGTCCAAAGTAGTTATAGCAACTCTTATTTAAGACCTACTATTACAAACACATAGATAAATGTGAAGAAATTACCCATAAATAATATCTAAGCAATGTCATTAAGTGTTCATTTTAATTGGAAAATACAAAACAAAACTTAATTCAACCTGTTTTCAAATGAGGTGGAGCAAGAACACTGAAATACAATAACTTGTAAAGAAAAAAGTATTTTATTTCATTCATACATCAAAGTATTTTATTTCATTCATATATCATACATACATACATTCATACATAAGATTTCAGAAAAAAATTAAATCTTAAAACCTGCTTATTTTGTGAAAATAGTATCAAAAACTTCCCTCATAGCATTAAAAATTATAAAGTAATGATGATTAGTTACATGGATTACATCCTTTTGAAATAATTCAATATTCAAAAATTCAGCCTATATACAGAGCTAATGACTTTTGCAATGTGCCACACTGTCTTCCTAATACATCTATTTACCATCTAACTCCTCTCTTTTAATGCTCATTCATACCTAATATATTTCCTTAAATCCTTAATTTCTATCATTCTCTCAAACTCTTTCAGATTTCTGCCTAAATCACTTGACTTAAGCTGATCTATCTAGAGTGACTAAGAACTTTCTTATTTATAAATCCAATTTTTTTTTAATTCAGTACTCATCCTAGCTGACGTCAGATGCTTCTGGCAATAATAACTACTCTTCTTCAGGTTCTCTATTTCTTTTGCTCCAGTGATACCATATTATCCTAATTTTTCATGTACATCTCTAGTCCTATTTCCTCTATCTTAAAAAGCTTAGAGGCTTAGAATTCAATTCCATCATTTTACAAAAAGAATCTGAACCACAGAAAAGAAGAAAGTTGACAAAGAAAGAAAAGTAAAAAGACATTTAGCAGAGATCCCAACCAATTTTGTAAGATTCCAAATCAAGAATACAAAAGTGTCTCTCATTGACTTATCATCATCAGAGCTCCTTAATTTGCATGTGTGACCTTAGCTATCTTCTCTTCTTTTGTCTGTCTTTATCTGGCTAAAAATCAGGCTACCTTAGCACTTCCTGGCCATTTCAAAATTATGCCACTTTCAAGTTGGTAGTCCTCCTTATTCTCCTCCTACCAGAATGCAGACTCTGGTTTTGTGGCCCAGGGTTTCACCAGGTGTGTTTTTATCTATTCTCATCTGGAACCACACCATTACAATACTTTCCAGGCATCTCCTAACTATGCGGTTATCAGTGGTGTAGCCTCTGCTTCTCCAGACAACTTCTATGTATGATCTTTTCTTTATAAAATTAGGGTAAAGGCTCTCTTGCTTGTACTTGTAGCACTTAGTCAAGTGCCTAATTCACAATAAGTAACATTAATATTAATAAGTAATAATATCAGTAAATGGTTTTCATTCATTCATCCTCCCAATTCCTTAATGTATATAATTCTCAAAGGTCTGATTTTAGCTTTCTTTTTTCTTGATACTATCTCTTTTAACAATCTCATTCATTTCCTAAACAACTAAAATGTTGCCTGCATGACTTTTAATTCAATATTTCCCAACAGAACTATCTTCGGAATTCTAGAATAGCATTTCCAAGTAAGTATAATTACAACAGGGATCTACCAGGACTATGTTAACTCAATATATTCAAAGCCAAGATAATTTTATTAAAATTTTTGGACAGTGGAAACAATCTACCTTTGTATGTATCCACAACAATGTTTTAGGTACTTAGTGGGTTTTTAAGATAGACTTGTTGGTTTTGCCATGTAACCTACTTCTGATGTTAAGATTTGTCTGAAGCACTGCAAATAATCTACCTAAAAGACCATGTTCATAATTTTGAGGTTATCTTTTACTATCCCTTCTCATATCCTTTTTATTACCAGATTAAAATCATTTAAATATCTTAAATCGTCACCTTTTTTCAGATTGCCTAGCTATCAACATGGAGGTCCTTTCTATCATCTAAGGACACTGTAATAATAATCTCCTAACACTACTTTTCATCTTCACACCCTTCCCCTCCAATGTATTTTTCATATAATTGTCAGGATATTCTCTTACATATAAATTTGTTTTTGCAACTTCAGTGCTCTAAAAGTGATATAAAATAATACGTAAAATAAATACATCAAAAAGGAAATTTTCAAATATCGGAGGAAAATTAAAGATAAAAAGGCAACAAATATTTTTCCGATAATCCCCTATAAGATTTGAGATTTATTTTATATATATTTATATGCAAGCATATATACACAACATACATTAATAATTGTCAATTGGTAACTGAGAAGAATTAAATAAATTTGGCCTAAAACTTTAAAAAAAAAATTTTAATTCTACTTCTTACTTCAACTAGGGGGCTACACTGACAAACCAAAACTCTATTCCCACTGAAACCAGGATAGGGTGTCATCCTGCAGTCAGAGAGGTAAAGGTAATAGTGATAAGGATAAGAGCCCACAAACTGTAAGAGATAACCTCCTCCCCCACCTAATCTCCAACAGAGATAAGACAAATAGAAATAGGCAGTTGACTATAGCTAAGTGGACTTCTCTTTTGAGAAAGCAAAACAAATAATCCTCCTAATGGCAGTAAAACAGAATTTTCCAAAATAAAAAGCAAGGCATTTTATACTTTGCTTGTCTTAAAAAAGGAATGCTGGAGGAATAGGGAAGAAAAGTGGGATAAGGACTCAGATCTCAATGAGGGTGTGCCCCTTAAGTACTGAGATCTCCTTGGTCAATATTATGTAGTTGATAAATGAAAAAGAAATGGGTAAAGTTTTAAATTATAGTCATAGGAGGATGAAAAATAACAGACAAATTTTATGAATGCTGTTCTATAGAAAGCAATTGATAGGTCCTTATAGAGGAGCTATATACAATAGCTGATGAATCAGTTGTCCCTAACTTAGTACTAGGAAGACCTCTTAGACAAAATACAATGCTAATGAATAAATACTGCTTCCTAAGGTAAATAAAGTCTGTTCCAACTCAACATTTTAAGGTTGAATGGGGCCTTGAGGAAGAAAGCATCAAGGTAGTAACACCAAAAGAAAGCACCATATTCTCTCTGGAATTTCATACAATTTACCCTGACAATATCTTGTACGTGTAGCATTATTGTATGTTACACACATACTCTCTCTTCAATGTAAGCTTCCTGAGGTAAGGAAACATATTTTTGCCTTTCATTGTCTTTCCAGTGTGTAGTATATTGCCTTGAACACAGTATATAATAAATACTTATTGACTGATTTAAAAAGAAGTGAAATGTAGAAATAGTCAGCTATATTTCTGAGAATTTCCTACCAAGCTTTGTATGAGACTCTAATCTGTAGAATATTTCTATCTTGTAAACTGAAACAAAGAATGACCATAATTTTTCTATGTGATGGCATATTTTATTTAAAATAGAGCTGGGTAGGCAAAAGGCCACTAATTTCAATGTCCAAAATTAAGAAAGCATAATTTTCCAAAAGTAATATCTAACTTAATTATGGGGAGGAGGGGAATCTAACATGTGGCTTAAGTGATAAATTATCTAATTTGGATGAACATCCTTCTCTCCTCCCCAAAACTACACCAGAACACACACAATAGCATGAAACATTCTATGGCAAATTCTTAGTATCGACAAAACATACAAGACCATTCATATAGGTAGTTTATGAAGTGCAGAGCACCAAACATAAACTAATGTCTCATTTCCACCTTTTTTTCTTTCTTAAAATTAAAAAAAAAACTGAAAAGAGGAACAAAAATAAATCCTGGAATGAGATTGCCTCATTATTTTGGCATAACACAAACAACAAGTATTTTCAAACTATGTTTTCAAGAAAAGGTTGAAGAAGTAAATGATTGTTCTTCTCAGTGGAAGACTCACTAAGGAGATTGTGCAAGGCAAGTGTTTTTGCAGCCATGTGAGGTCACCACAAAACATCACAAGGGTGAACTTAAAAAAACGAACAAAAACAAAAACAAAAACCCTAAAACAAACAAACAAACAAACAAACAAACAAAAAACACCACCATTATAGTACACAGAGGAGAATAGCTGGGAATGTACTTTCTGGATTTACTAGCACTATGATCCTGCATATGAGTAAAGAGTAAATGAGACTGAAACTGGTTTACTAGGTCTATCAGAATGACATGTGGATCTTTTGGACAACAAAGCAAACAACTGTAGGAAGAGATTAATGTGACTGTCTGAGATCTTCTATAAGCCAAAAAGGGGTCTCATCTACTAGAGAGATATGGTACTTATTTCAATGCAAGATGAAAATGATTTAACTTTCAATGACTACTAAAAAAACGACTATCAGAATCAAGAACATGGAAAGTGAAAAAACTTGCCTTCTAGATAAGCTTAGTATAAATTTGTGAGGATACCTTGATTTGATAGTTTCAGGAGAGAAGGTTTTTCAATACTATCATCTCTCTAGGGTAAAAAGGTCCTTGGCAAGGGCACAAAATCACCAGTGACAATCACTATATTGCCAAAGAAGACTGGATTACCTCTATAAAATAAGATGAGCAAATTTCTAAGATGCTAAGCAACAATGCAGAGATTTCATAGACAGCAGGTGACAGGGATACTGTGTCTTACCCTATTCCCCAATCCTTAGAAACAAGAAAGGTTTCATTCAGAAGCATCAAGGAAAATATAGGAAAATATGGGGGATCTCAATTGAACTTCAGAGCAAAGAAACCTTGTAGACATTAATATGAATAAACTTGATATTATTTGAACAATTGGATGATCTCATTTTACAAAGTAAATAAAGGCAAAGAAGTGACATATTTTGGCCAAGATCACATAAGTAAACAACAAAAGAAATAGTACTTGAACATAAGTCTATCTGTCAACTTACATTCCAATATTTTCATATGATGCATCTGTGCTTAAAAGGACTGCAATAAATAAATCTTTTGAGTTATTTGAAATAAGTAATATAATAACACTCCCATCACACATCAATTTTGTGTGTGTGTGTGTGTGTGTGTGTGTGTGTGTGTGTGTGTGTGTGTGTACTAAAAGGAAGAACTGAACTGTTCTACCTGGTTAGGGTCTTATTCAGCTATCTTATTTCACTATCAATGTGAATGTGAATACACCTTTAAAAGACATGTGTTCTCAATGATAACTGACAATATGATGATTTAAAATTATTATTCAGTTGTGTCAACTCTGCATGACTCCACTTGGGATTTCTTGGGTAAAGATAATAGAGTGGTTTAATATTTCCTGCTTCACCTCATTTTACAAAGAGGAAAGTGTGAAAAACAGGGTCAACAGGGTCATACAGCTAGTAAGTGTCTGAGGTCATATTTGAACTCAGATCTTCCTGACTCAAGGCTTCACAGTGACACCTAGTTGTCCTATTTAGAATTACTCTTAATACATACCTCATTTGTTATTTCAATTATTATGATTTGCTGTGATTATTATATCATGATAGTATTTATAGGCCAACAAAGAATTATAAATTTTGTGGTATGGCTTGGCATAGAACTGAGTAATATAAATTAACAAGTAGCCATTAGGGCATATAGTAATACATAAGTCAATTAATGTTACATTGCTGATGATTATGATTAACAAAATATAAAAGTTCTCTATAAAAAAATCCTCCACTAAAATTCTATTTTTATGCTTCATTATATGGAAATGAACCTGAATTTTAAATATATATATATATATGTACATATATATATATATATATATATATCTCATATCACGAAGAAACTGTTTCAATTAAAGACAAGGAAATAAATGCATTTCATCAGAACATAACACAATCTAAATTCTGAGACCATCATCAAATGGTTGGCCACCATAATTACAAGTCATAAATACCACTTCTAAGGTAGAGAAATTATGATATGCCAAAAAATACTGAAAATCTAAACTGATAAAATGATAGATCCTAAAATACATACATATAGACATTTAGACATTCATACAACGAAAGAAATTTACCATGAAAAACTAATAATTTAATTAATGATTTCCTTAAAATGTGAAATACATAAAAAAACTTTCTATAAAATGGTAATACCAAAGAGGGTACTATTATACAGGTGAAATTACTTATATAGTGTTTGTATCTGATTAATATTTGAGGAGACTGTAAAACTTTTAAATGAACAACATTTTCTATCTGAATATAGAAGCAAGATTGAACATCAGACTCCATTATCTTATGTGATGTGCAAAAAAAATCTATTTAATAAGCTTCCAATTTTCATTTTACCACATTTAAACCAAAAGGCTAAACTTAGTTAGGACAACAAAATTCATGTCTCTCAAAAAACAACAGTGGTGTTAATGGTTCTGAGATAAATTATTATATTTGTCCCTCCCCTCATTATAGCAATAAAAAGTTTGGGAGAAAACAAAAGATAATTGTGGCATCAAGAAATCTGATAATGGTAGATTTAATAGTATGCTTATGTTGCAGTAAGATGCTAAACAGTTTGCACTGAAAATGTAGCTAGGTATTTATCTCCATCACTGCAACTATAAATAGGAAAGTATAAATCAGACCACACTGACAGTTCAAGTGGAGAATTTAGGAGCAAAAAGCACAATGATTTTCAACACTATATGACAAATTCAATTATTTATCTTAGTTTAACTCTAGTAAAATATAATCAAATTTAAGAAAGAAAATCGAAGTATATACATATATACAAATATATTTAGTCAAGAATCAACAGGGTCAGATATTTTCATTTATGAAATTAAGATCGAAGAACTTTCTTAAAAAGACTAAATGCATCACCATGTCAGGTAACTATGTTCTAAAATAAAACTCTTTCATCATTTAAAATTTGTTTCCTATCATATAGAATAACTTTAACAGAACAACAAAGGTCATTTAAAAAAAAAGCAAACTGTTGTTATGAGGTTAACTTTTAATTTGTGGACATAATGTCAATTGCTATGGTGAATACACATCAGGTCACTAAAACAACAGTAGCTAAATTCCGAAGTGACCTAGCAGTCCAGGTGTTCAGGAAAAGTGTTGTTAACAGTGAGGATTGATGATCTAATCAAACTGTCACAGTCAGATCCTCAGCAGGGTGGATGGAAGGAGGTGGAGGAGGATAATATTCAGAAAGCAAGCACATGCTTAGTGTTACTTTAAATTGATGCTGACATTTTCAATTGTGAAAAGAAATTTTTTCCTAAGTAATATAGGAAACAACTCTGCTAACCTTCCGGAGGATATCAGATAATCAGAGATTGTTTTGCAAAAGCTAACTTCTTAGGGATATGAAAATATTTAAAGTAAAAATAATCAGACATTTAAGAGATTTAGAATAGTAATGAACTTTTTAATTGCTTTCTTTCTTAGACATAGAACAGCAAAGCAATGAATATTTTCAGTATACAATAACACCATCTTTTTCTAGTATAATATTTGCATTCAGTTGGATAAGATTCTCACAAAGAGAGGAGAAACTAATAGTCACATGCTGATTAAACTAAGACCTCTGAAATCATATGGTAATTAAGATAATTAATACTATCCTCCTTATTATCATGTGAGTATTTGTCACATGGAATCCAGACAGAACTGGTGATTGGGCAATAGATATTCAAAAGCAGCCCAGCCCATAATACAAATCTTTTATCTCCATTGCTAATAGCAACTCAACAAAACCTGAGTGCATGATTAGTCTGAACAAAATCTCTCTCAGAAAACAATCTAAATTGCTCAGTAAAACTGTGATGATGTCTGTTGATCCTAACAAACACCCTGAACACAAAAGCCCATAAACAAAGAAACCTGTTAGACATGAATTAAAATAACTCCTAAAAAAAAAAATCACTCTCCTAGTTTTCTTTGGAGGTCAAAGGTACTCAGCAAAGTCTTTAGAATGTAAAGGTACCAAAGTCTTGGGATTATTCAATATTCTTGGCAAGATCCTAAGCTTTCAGTGTTCAACCTTTATTCAACAGCCAAGGACAATCTAGTTTGTTAAATTGCTTCATGTTCTCAAGCCATGTTATAAAGTATTCTCGTGAAATTTTTTTGCTCTGTCATTCCTGACCTTTTTGAAAGTGTCCCAGTAAGTATTAATATTGATAAAAACCACATTATCTTTGTCATTCACTGCTGACACACAGACCTAAGGTAACACAACATAGTTTCCCTGCTTATAATTCTAAATAAACAGTGCAAAAGTAGGACTGAACTGCAATAAGAACAAGGTTATGCAATTTTTTCTAAGATTGACCCAATCTTTAGGTTTCCTCTTTTTTATTTCTGATGTAGTTTAAGACATGAAGACAACTATATCAAGTACTTCTGAATAAATGTGATGAAAAGTACAAATGTAAGAAAAATAACTAATTCTCCAGGAATGAAATTACTAAAAATCAACTCAAAAAGAAATTAAATAGATGATTTATAGGCACAGACTATAAATAATGAATACCATTAACCAGAATATAGTATCATCATACTTCTCTTATTCTTCCAGAATAAAACTGTATTTTATAAGTAATTTAAATAACTTTTTAATATGTATAATATTTAATATTTAAAATACTTAATAAAGAAAATAATATAAAATAAGGTTAATTTTGGATAAGTTAGTTCTAAAATTCTTAGATATCTTTTTTTATCTACCTGGATACTTTCACAGATAGCTGAATGTACCCATGTGGGAATTCTCTCCAAGGCAGAGGCAAGACAAGCATTCTTCCTCACCTTGTGTAAAACTCATCCATGTCTTCTCTTACATCCTTCATAGAGGGTTCAAACAAAGCATTAAGAGCTTTCCTCTAAAGATCCTGTGGCACTGTGTACATACCATTGGAGTATATACTTTGTGGGGTGTATGGGGTGCTCAGGGAGGGGTAGTATCTCTTGTATGGAGGGCTTGTTGTGCCCTTCTAGGGCAGCTCTCCAGCTACTGACCCTCACCTGACACTCAGCTCTCACTTGTGGCTCCCAGTAGCTGCTAGCATGTGGCAGCGGCCACACCCCGGACAAGGGCTTCAACAGGCCGGGTAAACCTTGTGAGGGTAGCCATCGGGTTGTTGACCCCTGGTGAACCAGGGCTTTGCTCACCCAGCATGTGAAGACTGCTTCGGTCAAATAGACGGAAGAAACCAATAAGAAGGTTCAACAGCTGAAATGGGGATGCAGCAAAGCACTGTGGAGTGCTTAGGGCGTGTTGGAGCACAAAGGACAACACGGCCATCCAATGCAGTTGAGAAGTCTCCAGGTGTAACGACTTTTCGTGCCACTGGACCCAGGCTTCCAACGCCGAGAGAGTGGGACTGTCTCTGTGCAACGACTTTTCCACTTAAATCTCCTTCACGCACAAGTGTCTTTGTGCACACTCATTTATCATAGATGAAAGCGCACAAAGACAATCGTCATCCTCGGTTACCGAGAGACTACTACTATATACACTGTGTCCATCATAAATTCAATTATTCACTCATTTCATATCATCACCTGTCTCATTATCCAGCAAGATATCTTGCTGTCCAAATCCTGTATACAGTTTTTGCAGCACACTTCAACAATGTTGGAGCTTACTAATGTGTACTATCCTATCCCTATCACTTTTACAATTCATCTCATTACTGACCTCCGTAAAACCTCTGAAATGATCCTTTACCATCATCTTGATACCAACACCTCTTGAGTTTGCCATGATGCTACTCTATACTGATTCTCTTCCTACTTGTTTCATTCTTCAATCATAGTTTTCTGGATTTCTATCCAGATCTTGACAATTTACTCATGGGTGTACTACAGAGTTCTGACCATCTTCTCTCTTTTTCACTTCGTGATCTCAATTCATCAATTCCCATGGATTCAATTATTTTCTCAATGCCAATGAATTCAGTTCTGTTTGTCTAGCGCTAATCTTTCTTTTGTCAAGTCTTACATCTCAGAATTATTATCAGACAACTGAAATTGGATATCCTGTAGACATTTTCAACTCAGCATGCTCAGAACTGAATTCATTTACTTTTGCCCTAATTCTCTCCAATTCTGCATTACCTTATTACTACCCTGGGGACAACATTTTTCCTAATCACCAATGCTCCCACATTAGGTGATATCTTGCACTGTTCCTTTCTCTCTTACCTCATATATCCAAACTGTAGCTAAGATCTGCTGATGTTACTATTGTATTACCCCACATATCCTTTCATACATTGACTAGAGTAATAATTTTACTACTTGCCTCAAACCTCTTCTTACACTAGCCCCTTTTGCACTCAGGAATCAAATTAATTTTCCTAAAGCACAAATCTTACTCTGTCACAGTTCTATAACATGAACTTCAGCAGTTCCTTATCAACTCCAGGATCAACTATAAAATTCTCTGCTTGGTATTCTCTTTCCAGACTTCTTATATTGTACCTCCTTCTTTACTCCATGTATTTCAGTGTAGATTCAGTGACACCTGGTCTCCTTGATATTCCTTGCATGAGACACTCTAGCTATACAATATAGGAATTTTCTGTCCCTTATGCCTGGAATGGTTTCCATTTTTCTCTATGACTTCTGACTTTCCTGACTTCTTTCAAATTTCAACTAAAAACGTACTTTCTATAAAAAAAAATGCTTTGATGATCCCCCTTAAAGCTAGTGCCTTCCTCCTACTGACTTGCCCCAATTTATCCTGTACATAGCTTATTCACACAGTAATTTTCAAGTTTTCTCTTTTCATTAGACTATTAACTCTTTTTTTTTAAACCCTTATCTTCTGTCTTAGAGTCAGTGTATTGGCTGCAAGGCAGAAAAGCAGTAAGGGCTAGGCAATGGGAGTTAAGTGACTTGCCCAGGGTCACGCAGCTACGAAGTGTCTGAGGCCAGATTTGAACCTAAGACCTCCCATCTCCAGGTCTGCCTCTCAATCCACTGAGCCACCCACCTGGCCCCTGTGAACTCTTTTTGAAAGCTTTCTCTATTTGTATTCCCACTGCTAAGCACAGTGGCTGGCTCAAAATAAGTGCTTAATAAATAACCTGACTAACTTTGAGTGACCCCCAACTTTAATCCAAGACTCACTGACATAGAGTTTTATTTCCTCCCCCAATATCAACAACAAAAAATGATTGAAAATCATAAGTTCCATTTAAATCAGTGCGTCAGTCAACAAACATTTAAATGGCTACCAAGACACTATCCTAAGTGTACTATTTAAATACCAAGGCACTATTCTAAGAGCAAAAGAAACAGAGAAAAGCAAAAAGCATTTTCTACTTCCAAGGAGCTCACAGTCCACATTATTCCAAGGGCAATTAAGAACTGGAATGATAAATCAGAAAAAATAAGGAAATGACATAAGGAAAAGATCTTCAAAGTTTTTATAACTATTTTAATTAATATCATCAAATTCAAAATATGTGGCAATTAACATCATAGTCTTCTATGGGCTACATGAGAAACAAAAATAAGACTAAAGAAAACAAAGCTAGAAAGACAATAGAACTAGGCCAAACAGAGAATTGATGTAGATCAAACAAAATTTTAAGATGAAGAGGATATCAAGAAAGATGAAAGCATTGAACCGGGTAAACATGGCGGCAGTCTAGAAGCAGGACTTTTCCTCTCCTCAATACCCACCCATATAGACTACCTCAAAGGACCAAAAAAACCAAATTCATGACAATGAAAGGGACCCTGCTGTAGGGCTCAGCATTGAAGGAACATGGAATTTGGGCATTTCCACACTATAAGGGGGTGAAAAAGCTCCCACCAAAACACGAGCTGATCTACCCTCATCCACCCCACCTACAGAGCCAGATTCAGAGCCAGTGAACACCAGAATCAGAGAGTGAGTGAGGGGCACCTCTAGGTCATAGGCAGCTGACTAAGGGCACCAAAGACCTACCCCTGAGAGCAGCTAGACCTGAAACCCCAGCAGGCTGAAGAGTGCAGACCATGGCACTCTTGGGAAGATAGGACAGAGAAGGACAGCAAACAGCAGAATCTGGGGAGATTTGAGAGCTTGACTCAGGAAAAATCCTTGCTCCTTAACTCAATACAAAGAGAAACTGCCCATCTCACTCAGATTTATGACTAGAAACAGAAGGAAAAACCTCCACAGTGATGGCATGGCAAATAGTGCTCAGGAATAAGAAATATGAAAGAAGGGAGGATACCAAACACAGGAGAAAATCATGGACCTTATAATTTCTTGCCAAGAGCAATGGAACAAATACTAATAATTATTCATTAATATGTCTACTTTCTCATATCTATAAAATCTTAAGGAGAATATTAGGCATCTTCAGTGACTGTTTTGTACGTGTAGCTGTGTTAAATTACATAGGAATGTAATTCTTAGTTTCTAACTAAGGACTGTTAGAATATTTTCAAACACTCCATGTACCACTGAAAATTTTTTTATAGTAGTTTAATGTTATAAAGTATAACAAATATATAAAAATAACCAGTTTATGAACCTATCATACTAATAATATAAACTTCAATGTGCTTTTGATAAAAAAAATATTCTGAATGCTTTAAAATAAAATAGGTCTAAAATAATAGTATGGGGTACATTTAATATCATTTTATATTTGAATGAAGAGGAAAGGACAAATGTTTAACAGCCACAAGTCAAAAGAAATATAATATTATCAAAAACATCTCTGTGTCCCATGTAGAACATTACTACATTTTCTAAGCAAAATTAGAAAAATAGTAAAATTTTTGGTTTCTATGAGATTTTGAGGGAGAAAAAGTTAGAAAATCAGATGATATTGATGTTATAGCCTAATTTTTAATTCATTTTTTAAATTTGCTATATTTTAGCTATTAAAATATTTTAATATTTTTTAAATAATTTAAAATAATTCATCAAGAGTTAATAGGCAACTATGAAAACAATATAATCAAGATGCTTTAATTTAGTACATGAAGGATAAGAATTAAAAATAGTAAATCTTGAATAAGAACTCTGTGGCTCCAAATTTAGAACAAGCAATGACTCTTGTTTTTGAAACCATCGTAGAACTGTAAAATTCTGATTCCAAGCAGTCATCAGACTGGAAAATGGTGGTTGAAAAGTTACCTAATTAAATTCAACAAGCATATATTAAGTTTGGCTTCAAGCCAAACACCATACTAACTGCAGAGGAAAGAAAGGTGAAAATGAAAAGGTTCTAGAAGAGTTTATATATTATATTGGGGCTAGGTGGAGAGGAATGAATGGAATGGAGAGGATTAGAAAGATAAGTAAATTTAAATATATATATATACATACATATATATGAGGTAGATGGGGTAGATTTGTGGGATAGGGAAGGCTAGTGCTTATAACTCATGAATTTGGAAAGTAAGCGTCCTATAAGAAATGGTGCATGAGACTGACAAATCTATGCAAAAGTAGAGGATACAAGAGAGAATTTGGGTGTAAGAAACATGGAGTTATAGGGGACAAGACAGAAAGTAAGGCAATTTGTCTGAAATGTAAAAGAACATGAATGAAAAAAGTATGCAATATGTTAGGAAAGATAAGGCCAGTCTATAACAAATTTTTAAACAACAAACAAGATACGTTGTATTTTATCCTAGAGGGAACACAGAACCCTCCCTAAGGTTTCATGAGCATACCAATAACCACATAAAATAGAATCCCTTTGTTTTCCAATCAATATCCCTTGATATATAGAATGTCTCCATCCAGAAGTACCTCACAATTAATTCTTAATTATCTACTGATTTCAAATATAAATTTAGAAATACATTCCTGGTAACATTCACCAGTTTAGGGACACAGAATCTTAATAAAAATTAGCAAAATAAAATATAAGATGTATATAATTGGGCTCACTGTAGACATGGCTAAGAAGATGGTCAAAGGAACTGATAATTATGGACTTTGCTGGTTAAAAATGAACTGAATTCATGAACTGTCAGGCCAATTAAATGATTCAATCACACAAGAATCAGTGTGAACTGAAGAAAAAAGTGAACTTTTTACATCCATTTGCCTTCAAAGCAAAAGAGAGATATAAGAAATTGTTTCTAAGAAAAAGTATATAGTAGGACAAGCCTAACTCTCAAGATGATGTGAGAGACAGGAAAAAAAATATAATTTCTTCTTTCTATAGATGGAGCCATAAATCTATTATGAAAAGCTGACGGTTCTTATTAAATATACAATAAATTCAAAATCTACTTTGAGAGCTGTCCTACTTCTCAATGTTTTCTAATGATCTTTTTGTTCTACTCTATGCATTCTGAAGCAATGAAGGCTACAACTACTTCTTTCAACCCTTTCACTGGACCTTTCCCCCAATCTCAGGCTCTCCTGGGAGGAAACCCTCTCCTTTTTTTTTTTTTAAGTAAAACAAGATCCGTGCACCAAATATAGTCAAGCAAAACAAATTCTCATATTGTACTTGTTGGAAAATATATCTCAAGGAATTTTAAAATATCAATTTAAAAGATGGTAAATATAAAACTATATATGAACTTCATTTCACCATCTATAGTGATGTCTTATCATGGTGTGCAGGGAACTGACTATTGGTTCACAAAATTAGGCAGGTAAAAAGCCAACATGAAAAGCCTACATATATTTGCAACTATTGTATGAGGTAAATCTAGCTATATTTTAAAAATGAAAAACACCAAGAAGTTGGTCATAAAATGAACATTTTTGGCCATAGAAAACCATGAAGACCATCTATTAAGGAACTGTGAGATGAATAATCTATGTTAGGGGCAAGTAACCACCCTGAAAAAAAATAAAGTAGCATGAAATTGAAATAAGCACCCCTTTATAATTAAACATGTATGATTTTTCTGACAAAGTGGCATCATATAAATGATTTCTATTTCTATACTTTATATTAATATATCAGCACCTATTATAATCTTCATTGAGAAAAGTCACTCAGAATTCATTTTAAAACTTCCATATACCAGAAATATACAAAGAAAAATTGGTCTTACCCATGTTTATCACTTCCTCTGTTATACAGAGAGAAAAAACTAAGTATATATGATAGAAATTTTATTTTGAGTACTAAACTTCATTTAAAACATAATAAGCTATAATAACTTAGCAGACTAAACTTAATGACATGAATAAAGTGAAGCATAAATTTTAGGAAAGAGATTGGACATGCTGTTCTTTGTATTATCATGTATAATTAATAAACACAATGTATGTATATCTTGGTAATATTTATAAATCTTCTGATCTAACATCACTTTCTATCCTTTCATACGGATGATTTTCTCAAGATAGCCAAAACAATACTAGCAAATGAAAATATCAAGAAAATGCAATGATCTTTTTTTTTTTTAATCTTAAAAAATAAGACTTTTCTCCTTGCTACTAAGGAGACTAAAAATATTTTTTTTCAGACTAGATTTGACTATAATTTATTCTGAAATAAAGGTAATAGTAAAGAATAGGTTTAATTTCTATGTACATTAGAATACTAAATTGATACTTGGAACCAACATTTACCTGCCATTAAAAAAGGAAAAGAATTAAAAGGAAATAAAATTTATTTGGCAATCAATAAAACTTCTCTATTAAAGAAATATAGGAATAGATTTCATCTGTGACATATGGCCTTCACAAAGGCAAGTCAAAAAAACCAAGTTATTTCTTAGAAAGTCAACTAAACACTATTTTAGTTCAAATATCTCTTTGACTAAGTTGGTTTTAAGTGTGAATCTAGTAGTCTAGCAATGTAAAAATAAAGGAGCTTAAACAAACTGGATATTACCAAAGATATCTCTAAAACAAAATAAATAATTTAACAATTGAACTTTCATATATATTTGGTGCATATTTATACGTATTCATGTTATATCCCTTCATTTCTGTCTTTTAATGTCTAGTACCTTGCAGAGTTCTTTAAAAAAAAAAAAAACCACTGACCTTCCATCTTAGAATCAATGCTGTGTTCCAAAGCTTCAGAAGAGCACTAAAGGCTAGGAAATGGGGATAAGATGACTTGTTCCAGGTCATACAGCTATGAAGTGTTTCAAGGCTTGGCTCTTAATACACTGAGCTATGTACCTAACTCCCATCCACAATCCCCAGCATATAGTAGTTACTTAATGATGTTTTTGATTGATTGTCACCAATAATATATGGAAAGGTAAGGGGCCAACAAAATGTAAAGAAAATCTTAGTACAGAAAAATGAGATAAAGGATATCTGCATATCATTCTCAACCAAAGCTAAAGGCAAATGGAAAAATTTCAAGGAAATCAAGGCTCCTGCTCTCTCTCTCTCTCTCTCTCTCTCTCTCTCTCTCTCTCTCCATTTGATGGAACTCATGGATTCAATTAACATCTAGATGTATATGATTCCTTGGTTTACATATTCAAATCCAATCTCTCTCCTTCTACATAATATATTTTGAATTATTTATATATATGATAGATAATATATATTCAATGAAATATAGATATTCCCTATCATTTTTAGAATCAATATAGTCTTTCCATTTGGCATTTAAATCTCTTTATAACCTAAAGGAGTCTCATCCATTAGAATGAAAGTTACCTGAGGGCAGGGGTTCTTTATTTCTTCCTCTGAAATTAGGCCAGCACCACTGACTTAGGGAGAGCTCTAGAAATGAATGTTGACTTATAGGTTGAAAATGCTTAAGGGCAAAGAAAAATGGTAAGTGTTTAAAGATATTAATATAATGTAGTAAGTAATACATTGGCCTGGAATGAAAACAAAGATTAAAAAAATAACAAACCCTTGGAGACACATTTACATATAAAGAGAAGCCATAAATTCTTCATGTTTAGAAGTACAAGAAACTACTCAGAACTACTAGAAAAATTGCTTCATAAAATATGACATACCATTAAACCTGAAGATTTTAAATAAAACTGAATGGTAAAATAATACTTAGGTTAGTTAAAGTTACTTGAAGTTACTTGCAGTTAAGCATTTTTGTAATAATAAAAAAATAGGGCATGACTATGTAATAATTTTAGCTGTTAAAGAAAACTAAAAATATTTTGTATATATTCAAAGTTCATGTGTTTTTGTAAACTAACTTATACTTTTAAAATAATACTTGAATTTTCTTATGCACATAAAGTGTTTTTGTTTCAAACAAATAACTTCTAGTTACATATTTTTTCTAATAACTTAAAATTTTGGAGAGCTTCCCAAGGAGTGGCCCTTAGATGCTATAAAAATCATTTTTTTATCAGATTATCAATATCATGTAGCAGAAAGACTACTTGGCTTTGAGCAAGTCATTTAACTAACTTGATCTGAGTATCCATATCAAAAAAATAAGCAGGTTAGAAAATATCAAGGCTTTGCTAAAGTCACTTTGAACTTGCTGGAAAGAGCTGATTGTTAAATTTTTAGTATGAGTACTTGGATCTCAGAAACTGGCAAATATTATAAATCAGAACTTGACTTTTCATTCTTTTTATTGACTATGTTTTTTAAAATGATGGAGCAAAATGCTAAAAATGTAAGAAAAATTAAAATGTGTCATACATATAGTTTTCCACCCAAAAGAATCATTAAATAAACTTTTACCACCACTGAAAATGATTTATAGTTTCACAAAAGTATTTTCCATATCTTAATTTTGAATGACTAATTGGATTAATTGTATAATAATGAAAAGGCATTCAAACCCAAGTCTGAAAAATGAAAAAAGAGCTAAATAAATTTTGCAGGCCAAAGATATACCTATGAAGTATTAGCACTAAATTATTTTCTTGAATCAACAAAAAATTATGTGCAATGTTTCATTCTTATTCTGCAATTTGAGGATGAAGAGTATTTATGTACATATTAGCACTTAGATAACTATACCACCAAATACAAATTGTCATCTGACTAATGAGGTTTTTTCAGAGAACAATAAATACATTAAGTGAGAATATTAAATATATACCCAATTGAAAAAAATGGTAAACTTTTTTTAGAATGTTAGTTTGAGTATCAAAAATATGATTTTTTTATAACAATTTAAGTTGTACAACTTTCAGGAAATACTTTCTGGGGGGCTGGAACCCATCATTTTCACATGTATCTAGTTAGTCTAGTTTTTAAAGATTAAGCTTCAGGTGTTGCAAATTATACACAAAACACTGATTAAAAAATAAGTGAAAAAAGCATAAAATCTGAATGGTATTCAACAGCAGGAATTTCCTTAGGCGATCCTTTACTACAAAATTAATTCACAAGATTGTAAAGTTCTCCTACACCCACAGTGTTGGGAATGTTTTTGTCCTATGGGGGACTGTTCATGCAGGATACTGAATTTACATATTTCACAATTGTTTAGTTGTTTTCCTCACTAAAAAGCATCAAACCTCTGTGCTAAATTTAAAATGAATTACAATTTTGCTGAAGGTTTAATTGCTAAGTAATTTGTTTGAACAGTTTAAACAATTTACAATTTAGTCAACATAAAAATTTGTGGGCAATCATATGGGAAAACTCATAAAACCACAGCTAAATTTCTAGTAATCAAAGTTTTATAGTCTGAAATAGCCTTTAACTAACAAATTATCATTATGATATGATGTTAACTGCAGAGTTATATTTTAATTCACTTAAAACTGTATGGCAAAAAAAAAAAAAAAACCAAACCTCTATATAACTCTTAGACCTAACAAAGAATCTAAAAAGTTATTTTGAATCAGAACCATTAGATATGACATATATAACAAATCTTAATGATCAATTTCTATCAGATTTTTGAAGGATCAAAAAAAAATACTCATGTTGAAACAGAAGCAGTT